>NC_026005.2:62480673-62570673 GCF_000442705.2 Elaeis guineensis | reverse complement strand
AGGTGCTCTCCTTCCCGACAAATCTCTCTTAGGTGCTCCCCTTCCCCACGGATCTCCCTCAGGTGCTCTCCTTCCCCATAGATCTCTCTCATGTGCTCTCTTTTTCCACAGATCTCCTAAAGAGAGAATGTAATGAAAAGAAAAGGAAGTGAAAAAAATGGAAAAACGCCTCCAATTTCTCTCAAGTGCTCTTCTTCCCCGCAGATCTCCGAAAAAGAAAATGAAATGAAAAGAAAATGAGGCAAAAAAAAAAAGAGAAAAAAAGCAATCAATGTGGGAAGGGGTTTGACCTTCTAATTTTTTGACTTTCCTTTGCTTCATTGATTTGTTTCTATGGTTTCCCATTCTTTTTCCTCTGTTTTTTCCATCCATAGGAGTCTCGATTGGGTGGGAGGCATGAAGCATTTTTTTCCGTCCACAGGAGTCTCAATCAGGTGGGAAGCTTGGAGAGGAAAATTCTTCCTTTCGTTTTCCCCTCCTTAGAAGTCCCAATCGGGTGGGAGGCCTGGAGCGGCCGAATAGGGAAGCTTAGATATTGTCTAGGGTTTTGTGTTGGGTCTTTATGTTTAAGAGTTAAATGGTAAGGATATTTTGTTGGTTATTATATATAAGAGTTTGAATGATATTTATATATAGCGGATCGGTTTCGGGGCGGAGTATATCATTTTTCAATATGTGCTTCGGTTTTTTTCTAAAATCCATATCTGCTCTGGATTTTAATTAGATCGGATAAAATCCATCCCATTTGGATCGGGTATGGTCGGATACCCGGTGGGTCGGACAAAATTGCCAACCTTAACATATATGCCTGTTATATATCGCATTCTTGGAGCTAGGTGCAAGTGTCTATATAACACAGATCAAAGTCTTGTTGTACCTTATTCACAAAGAATATCTAATAAAGAATCTGATTCAATCTATGTAAATGATCTGAAGATTTGGTTTAGGTTGTTTCTGTTTCTAAGACTCTTCATGTAAGACCTGTGAAATGTTAACGAGATCTGAGCTGTACAAATCTAATCTGGCACTGATAATCTGTGTTCAGGTACTCTCTCTCTGCTGCTGTAACCTTCATGGCTATCAAGCGAATAAGGCCAAAGAAGATAAAGAGATAGCACAATGTTGTTATACACATGCTTTGAGGCATTTCTGCAGCAAGCTTTATTATATTCTTTTCAGGAGAATATTTCTGATGACCGACAAAAATAAAGATTTAAAAACTTTAAGCTCTAGTTGCAAGCAGTTAAATGGTAACTTGTCACATTATACCACAGAGCAGTCTCATTCAGCCATCACGTAATTCAAGCATGAAAATGTTGCCCTTAATTAGTTGCCTCTTTTTGGTTTTGGAAGAAGCAAGTTAATTTGCTGTGTGTATTTCTCTTTTTAAGATGAAATCATGAATGCCTTTTTCTCATGCTTTGGTTGCATTTTTTTTTAAGCTCATGTGATTTTATTTACGTTATTGTTTGATCATATTTGATGAAGCACCATTCCAGTGGTCCATTGAAGAACATTGTAAGAAACAACTTGCTCAGATGCCTCTGAAATTATCATTCAGGTTAATGTCTGGCTTTTGGGAACCCTAGAATTTAGCTGTTGGAAACAATAATACATAAGATCTTAATCAACATATCTGTTTCATGAATGCTATTCCCTGAACACTTGATCTAGTCGTATCTGCATTTTGTTCTAGACCTTTTTTTTTTCAATATGTTATTTATTTATTTATTTAGATCTTTGCAGAACCACTTTGCAAATAGAGGTTGATAACATAATGAGCATTTTTGTTAAAACCCTTCACACAAATTTTCAGAATACAACTGATTTTAGTATGGAGCATGCAAGGTTGATAACTAGGGTCACCATTCAAAGCATTGTTGGCCAAGGTAATTCTGCCCAGCTTGTATATTAACTACCCCACTTCCATCCAGCAAGCCTAGCTCGTATATTATAAATGCAAATCAACACAACTAAGCCTACCATCAGAAATATTTGCACGTAGAACATAAAAGGAATAGGGCTAAGCTGCATGCCTAGGCCTCTAGACACCATCTTTTGACCTGTACCATATAATCTCCGACTTGGATGAGGAAGAGCCGTGGTGCAGCAGTAAGGTTACTCCATCTCTGAGCATTAAAGGGTTTGAAACATGGAATTAGTCTCTCCACTCATTGGAGTAAAATGGTATATCTTCTACTCTCTCCAAACCCTACAATAATCGAAACATCATGCATTGGAATTCTCTTTATATAACATCTTTTTCAGGTGGGTTATTTATTTGTTGTAATTGTACCAGATCCAATCGTAGACCGATGGATCCAAAAGTTTTTCCTGGTCTCCCTTTGGACCATGTCCAACCCATGATTCTACATCTATATCAGATCCTGCTCATGTTAAGATATATCCTAGCCTCCCCAGCAGAGCAGAGGAGGATTAAAGAACTTTCATCTTTGTTACCCCCCAAAACACCCACCCCCAAAAACAAAAACTCCTCCAAAAAATAAAAGAAGAAGAAGAAAAAAAAGAACTTTCATCTTTTGGCTTTTTTCGGTTATTTTAAGTCAACCATTCTCGACCATTCCACGTATTCATTGTCTATCATCACAGGAGGATGATTACAGAACTTTCATCCCTTGGCCTTTTCCTGTTATTTTAAGTCAACCATCCTCGACCATTTCACCATATTTGTTGTCTATTATCACAGAGGCTTCTGGGAGGCAAAGCTCCTTCTGTAGCTCTTCCGAGCTAAAGGAGGATGATTACAGAACTTTCATCCCTTGGCCTTTTCCTGTTATTTTAAGTCAACCATCCTCGACCATTTCACCATATTTGTTGTCTATTATCACAGAGGCTTCTGGGAGGCAAAGCTCCTTCTGTAGCTCTTCCGAGCTAATGGAGAATTGATCCAGCTGAAAGAGAAGATGGCCTCCACCAGAAAAAAAAAGGAATCGCCCTGCAACCAAATTAACAGAGGAGCTGGTGGGTGAGATCCCCTATGGACTGCCGGCCAAGTCTTTCTTCCGTTTCCAATGTGTCTCCAAGTCATGGCTCGCCTTCACTTCCGACACTCTCTATCAAAACAAGCTCCCATGCACCTTCTCCGGCCTCTTCCACAACGTGGACCCACCGCTCTCCGACCTGTTTCCGGATCGCTTCAAGTTTTCGCCCAACAGATACCTCAAACTATCAACTGCTTGCACCCTCGAACCAACGCTCAGCTTCCTGCCACCTCCTGAAAGTATTCGGATGTGGACTGTTGCAATGTTTTGCTTATCTGTCGCACTTGGCATCCACGTTCAATTCTCTCCAAATACTATATCTGAGAAATTCTTTGTGCGCCACAGATGGTGCAGAACTGCACGCATCATCCGTGGTGGTTGGCTCATGCATGAGACAGGATGAAAAAAAAAAAATTTTCGCACACCGCACTGATTCTGTGCATGAGCCAATTACTGCGGACGGCGTGTGCGATTCTACACCGTCTATGATGTACAAAGAATTTTTCTGCCTGACAGTTTTGAAAGATTTGAAAACCAAGCACTAGCTTTCGACAGTTTTGAAAGACTTGAAAATCAAGCACTAGTTTTCGATCCCGACGCTCGCCTTACCACCATGTCCTCCACTTCAAAGAAACCAAGGTATCAACCAAGCTTGAAATTTACTTATCCAAGACACGGGAGTGAGACAAGTGGCAGCCACTGTGGAATGATCACTCCACTCGAATTCTCCTCTTATCAGGGGTTTACTATGAAGGATTTGTTTACAAGTTTGTTCAGCTTTCTGCTCCCAATCTTGTCGTGAGAATTGATATTGAGAGAGAGGTTCTTCGGAGCATCAAGCTACCAAATTCCACGGATAAGGCACACAAAAGATTATTCCTTCACGACCCATGTATTGGATTCTCTGGAGCAAGATTTTTAATCCCGTAGAATGAAACTGTCTCGATTTTTCTATGGAACAGGATGCATCGCCGTCCCATTCCGTCCCGACACTTGGGACAGAGAATGTCCCAAGATATTTCGATCGGGACGTCGAGATGCTAGCGAGATGGTCTGTCCCAACACATGGGATGGTGCCCCATCTCCGTATCCTACGGAATGTCCTGTTGGGATTTAAATCTTTACTTTGGAGGTTACCTGCATTATGCCCATAAAGGTAAAACTGAACTGCAAATTTGGGTTCTCGAGGATTTAGATAGTAACCAATGGAGTTTGAAGCATCGTGCTAATATCAAGACCATAGTTGAGATAAGTCAAGGCAAGAAGGTTCTGCATCAGTTATCCCCGTTTTCCACTGGCTACTTTGATATATTGGCATTACATCCTGACGGAAATGTTGTCTATCTACAAGTTCTTTGCAGGCTCTTTGCCTACCACTTGAACAATGCTCATTTGGAAGAGGTTTATGACTTCAATCATGTCGGCCTCGGGAGTTTTTTCGTCTATACGCCTTGCTTTTCGGATTGTGTCAGAAATGATGGGGTTTGATGCGATCTTGGTGATGGTAGATATTATGCATCTCTGTTCACTAGGATTTGTAGCAAGGGTTGCAAGAGAACATAATTAATTCTACTATTTATATTTTTGTCAGTTGTCTGCGGTGTGAAGAACTTTCTAGCAATTTATCTGGCTTTCTTGTTTTGATCGTCAACATATTCTAGAGGTATGAGTTCTGAAACACAATTGTTATTCCAATTTCAGAGCTAGCATGCTTGTATTCTTATTATCCTTCATATTTGGTAAACATTTATGGTAAGATACAGCTTTTCATATTATTTCATGCTTCATTATACTATTAGGGTCGGTCATACTTCCATATATTAAGCTTTTTACACTATCATACTTTGCCACACTCATTTAATCCTCAAACTTTTAATTTTGATTTAGAAGCCTGGATTTCTTTACTCATTCACTGAATATTTTTGCAATTAGAGGAGGAAAAAGATTATTTGGAGGTTGTTTGGAATCCTACAAGTGGAGCTACATACAGCTCAAGTTGCAAGTATAGATCAATCTACTTGTTTGGATTCCTGTAACTCATATTGTATGGTAAGTTGAGTTACTTGTTGGGTTGCAACTTCGAGCTATCCCGTAGTAGATTGATTTGCAGTTAAATTAAAATGGCTCCGAACAAGTTACAGCCACCTGAGTTGGTATTTTATTTTATTTTTAAATCCCCTCCTTCTCTTCCCCTCTCCTCCCTTGCCCAGCATGCGAGTTCCTCCTCGCTGCTGCCCTCAATGCCACCACCAGCCTCTGCCACCTTTGAGAAGCCACGGCTGCCTCATCTACCTCAAGCTTCACTACAGCAGGGCTCTCCTCCTCCTTCCTTTCCCCTTTCCTCCCTTGCCCTGCTGCGAAATTTCTTTTCATTGCTGCCCTCAGTGTTGTAGCTAGCATCGGCCACCTTTGAGCGGCCCACAACC
The DNA here is from genome assembly GCF_000442705.2 of Elaeis guineensis. Lineage (NCBI taxonomy): Eukaryota > Viridiplantae > Streptophyta > Magnoliopsida > Arecales > Arecaceae > Elaeis > Elaeis guineensis. The sequence goes on along the minus strand of NC_026005.2, from coordinate 62,565,245 downwards.
ACCTTCTCTACCTCACACTTCACCATGTTACTCTTCTCTACCTCAACCATTGCCGCCTACTCTTAATTTCTGCCTCTCTTTTTCACCTTCTGCCCCCTCCACAAGGCCTACAATGCCTTCCACTCCCTATCAATAGGCACCTAAGTCCACACATAGGCCTGTAGCTTCGATGCTAACTTCATACAAAACACCATTATCTCTATGTACGTCAAGTACTCCAACCAAGCATATGCTTGCAAGCTGTTCGGTGAAAAATTTTGTCATAAAAAATGCCTCCCTTTTTCCAAACTCTCCTCCAAATATAAGAAATGAGCTTCACTGTAAGTCAACCATTGTAACTAATGTTAAAGCGCAACTTGAGTTGGGGTGATAACTTCAACTATAGAGCTTATGAGGCCAACTTCTCTATATTAGGAATCTGAGCTTGGTGAACACATTTCTCTAACTTTTTTATTTTCATTATTTGACATTTGTATTATCCTAAAATGAGACTTAATATCGTTCTGTAGGCACTTTGTACAAAAATACGATTTGGACGTATAAATCACATTTATGGTAATAGGAATTGATGTCTGATGTAATGAAATGATCAATAAAAAGAGGAGTGCCACAACAGAAGCAATCATCAAAAGCATCTTCCTATCCCACTACTCCACAGGCAAATCTGGAAGCAACATCCAAATTAAACTATGTTTAATGGAATCCACAAACTCCATTATATTCAGCATCTATGAAGACCACTGCCTCTCAGAACTTCTATTCATATCATGTGATCTCCTCCTCAAACACATTGTGAGACATCCATCGACCCAGAGTAACCTAAGCCCACGCTCGGTGCAGGCTACACTGTTGTCAAGTAGCTTGTCTCCTCCCGAACTATTCTAATTAGTATATATCTTCAATTGTCAAACAGCACACTAGGATTCTCCCCTCCAGTTTGGAAACAGATTAAAACAAGTAAAAAGAGACTCATTTGGCCTGTTCGGAAATCTCTCTCTCTAGGCTATTCTCTGTAATATGATCCCTTCTTTTCTTGGTAAAAGCTGTTAGATTGCTCTTATCAGAAATGGATTAAGTGAAGTTCTATTGTTTTCCAAAATGAGGAGAGATCAATTTGTGCTTGCTGCCATATTTGTTGCATTTCAAAAAAGGATACAGAATTCATCAAGCTGCTTTGTTGCAGTTTATCAGCACTTGAAACACAAGCTTGCTTTCTCTTATCAGCAATCAGGCCAGAAAATGGCTACACTCATATTTTCTCCAGCATTTTGATTTCTAATGATCTTGAATCTTGTATAACATACTACCGGCTAAAGGAAAGATGCATTGCATAATGATGAAGGGAAAATTCATATGCATAGTGAATTACCAACCACACATTGTAATCAGCAAAAAATAAACCAGCTTTGAGTGCATCAAGTTGCATATCACCTGCGGCGAACACCAAAAGGGGTGATGCAGCATGCTTAAAACGCAGGTCTGTCAAACCATCTCATCATCAACGGCATAGCAAAGAAAGTGATAACACTGTGCCCACACCTTAATCTGAGATTGGTTTCCCAGCTGTAATGGGTAATTAGAAATCTGACCAGAAAACAACCATGGCTGATGCTGCACAGCAAATCAAGCAGGAAGAATTTGGCAAACCCATTGTTGCTGCTATATGCATATGGTTTATTTACTGTTATACTAGTGCATGAAGATCGAACAGCTCGACAGGCCCAAACACAGTCTCAGATGGCGCAACCAACAAGCCGACAGCGAAATTGAATCATAAAATCAAATAAAAAACTGATACGAGCAGTCAGAATTGAATAAGCTTTATCTCATTGTAGTGCTCCAAATTAAATTAATAGGTCAGCAATTAACTCGAACAGAAAAAAAATGTTGAAAGCAACCATCACATATCAAAAATGTAGCATGTCCATACCATCCACTCTATGAATGGATGGCGTTAATCTTCTGAAAAAAAAAGAGAACCTTATTGAGTGCAAAAAACTATTGCGTTGGAAGCTACACCCAATAGCAAAAGATAAAATAGGTTGAGAAGGAAAAGATCCTTATTGATCAATCGAACTTGGAATGGTGGAGCCCGTCAATGCCCTGAAAGTGAAGGGTCTGCTACAGGCAAAGGAACCATGCTTTGTAGTGCTCTTGCGGTGTTAATGGTCCTTGAAGTGTTCCAGACTAGAGAAGAGGGGCAAATAAAGGCAGGAGATGTCTCTCTTTACAAGAGTGGTCCCTTCTCTATGAAATTGAAGGACTATTGGGAGTTGAAGAACTGGATTAATGATGGACATTAAGGGGAACTCTGGACAAGGGGAATTTGATGAGATAGAATTTGTATTTCTAGAGAATGGACATATCATGATTGTTGGAGATAAATAGAAAAGAAACCAGATAACTTTGTTGGTATTTGCAAAATATTTGACAGCAACAACCAAAAAAAAAAAAAAAGTGGTGTCAATTCTTCCCTAAAACTATACCTCTGGCTGTGGTGTTTGGACTCTGAAGTATCATTTGATTTTTGGGATATGGATGATGAGGGCATGGTCTAACTGCTCTTGCTGGACTATTAGGCTTTCAACTCGGACATGTACCAGAGCGATGTGATTGTGTTTAGTCACTTTTTGAAACTTTTTCAAACTTCTGGAGGATTCCTTATGGCATGGGACAAGACTAAAGCTTCAAATTCATTGAAAAGTTAATCACGGCTTGCATCTATATTTTCGTCCACAAGTTTATGATCACTTAATTTTGAAAAACAAACAAATATAAAACATTTCTTTTTAAATCAGAACTGCTGAGATTTGGTGCCTTACCTGCATAATTTCATATGTTTCTTTGTTTTGTCTGTTGGCTTATGCATATCATTATGATATATATGATTATTTTACTTTTGAAACTTTACTCAGGTGATGTCACACTTCATTGAACTATAAATGGTGCACTTTCTTGATAATCACCGATTTCAAGTTTGTGATTATGCACAAACTGTTGAACCTTTTCCACATATAATTGTTATTGTTTGCTGATTATTTTTTTTTAAGGTGCACAAAGTTTTTTGTAAAAAAAAATTGTTTATATCTTGCTATTACTTAAATTTTTTCTTCCATTTATGTGGAAGAACGAAATCAGTTTGCCTAAGGAGGCCTCTGTAGATGCTGAGGATGAAGACCTGACCTTCCTCCTGGAATCTGAAATCATTGTTTTGTCATGCATTCATCTTAATTAGTAAACAGCTATCAGGCAGGGTTCTCTGACGTTAGGGTCATCATGCAAGAGACATGAAAATAAACTAACTTTTAAGCAGGGTTCTGTGACGTTAGGGTCATCATGCAAGAGATATGAAAATAAACCAGCTTTACCAGTTGTAAACACTCGTCTATGCATGTATTTTTCTTTTCAAATCACAATAGCTTTTCCATGAAAAGTCGTATAGAGATGTAGGCATACATCAAAAGCAGTGTTCCATGGACATGGATACGAGAATCGGACGTGTCCTAATGTTTGATTCGGCAAGAGATAAAAAAAAAAAAAAAAAAAGGATAAAAAGATATATGGAAAAAATAATTTTAACTAAATTATATATTATTCATAAATATTATATAATTTTATTTTTTAGAATTTTGTATAAAAAAATATTAGAAGATATTATTTGTTAAGATCTTTCAGTGTATTTCTCCAACATTTTAATTTTCTTAGAGGTACAAAAAAAAAAAGTATCTCTCAAAAGTTATTTCAACATCCTTGGTCAATCCCAACAAGGGGGCAAATTTTCATTTTTCAACATTATTATGATGGGTTGAACTCATTATTAGAAACTAAAAAAATGGAGACAAATAATTATGCCTGTTGTGGACAAGGGTTCGGCCCATCACGTGAGGTATTGTCCGCTCTAGTCCATGGGCCTCATGATTTTACTCTTTAAAAGGTATCTCACGTGAAAAAGATTTTTTCCTCCTTCTAAGCGCGAGTCCCCTTGACTCACAATCGATGTGGAATTATTGGTACCCTCCACATTATTAGAACCATAACAGAGTCCCTCAGTCAAGGGAGACTTCGATGTATACAGTCCGAGGAGCCCCACAGTCAGCTTAGGCAAACCTCAGCCTCAGGGAATCGAGGTGGATCTCGACCTCTACTTGGCGCGCCATTGTTGCGGACAAGGGTTCGATCCGTCACGTGAGGTATTATCCGCTCTGGCGCATAGGTCTCACGGTTTTGTCCTTTAAAAAGAATCTCACGTGGGAAGAATTTTTTCTTCCTTATAAATGCAAGTCTCCCTTGACTTACAATTGATGTGGGATTATTGATGCTCTCTACATTATTAGAACTATAACAATGCCCAATATGCTCGCATTCTCGGAGCCTGAGGCAAGTGTCCATGTAACTACAGATCAAAAGTCTGGTTGTTGTACCTATTCACAAAGAATATCTAATAAAGAATTTGATTCAATTTATGTAAATGATCTGGAGATTTGGTTTATGTTGTTTCTGTTCCTAAGGCTCTTCGTGTAAGACCTACGAAATCTTAATGAGATCTAAATCGTTCAAATACTACAAGAGTTAAGACAATTAGCTACGCAAATAAACGTAGCTAAATCTAAAAAAAGTATCGTAAAAAATAACTACCGACGCAACAGAGTCGGCAAACAAGCATCGACAATAAGAAAATTGTTGATTCTATTTGCTGACGCTTATTTTTTAACATCGGCAAATATTTAATTTTGCCGACGCTTAGCTAAAACATAGTTAGTTACATTTACCTACATGAAAAGAAAACATCGGCAATAGTCAATTTAACTACGCTTAAAAAATATCGGCAAATATATATTTAGCGATGCAAAAATTTTATTAAAAAAAGTTCAGTTTACCTACGCTTATCAAGCATCATCAAATGTATTTTTTGTGATGCTAATTTTACGTCGTCAAATATGTGATGCCACTTTAGCGTCGGCAAATATTAACTAGCATCGCAAAAAGGTGTGTCGAAATTGGGAGCTAATATCGTCATTTAACGATGCTAATTTTACCTACACTTATTTTTTGTTACTAATATTATATTTAGAGATGCAAACTAAGCGTAGGCAAAATAGCGATGCTAATTAACGTCGGTAATTATAGTTTGCGCCACTAATGGTGGCACATCCAACATCCCGGCACGCTCTTTGACGATACAAATGGATATTTATCGATGATTATTAGCATCGTCAAAGGCCTTTACCTATGTTTATTCTGCGTCGCCATTTAGCGACACAAATTAACATCAATAAATATTTTATAACGTCGCTAATGGTGGCACACTCGGCACCCAGCATGTCCTTTGGCGATGCTACATTTTATTTATCGATGCTAATTAATGTCGCTAAAGAATTTTTTCTATGCTTCTCTTATGTCGCTAATTATCTTTTTTACAAAAAAATAATTACTTTCATAATAATTGTTTATAATTTTTCCTGTAAACTTATACACAAACAAACATATATAATGTACACTACCTTCTTTATTCACACGTATGCTGGAATCAAATTTATTTTATTTTAACAATAACACAATATATATATATATCAAAATATGATGTTCATTTTTATAACCATACATATAACAAATTAAGTATATATACAATCGTATAAAATAAATTATAAAAATATATATATTCATGCAAAATAAAACTCCACATGCCAAGCCGTATCACATACCTACAATAAATTAAAAAATTAAGTTAGCAAACTAATTATTTAGTAAATGATGAAAATATATAGATTAAAATTAACATAAAATAATATCGATCATAGGAGGACACCCAGCATCATCATCGGTGGAGTCATCATCATAGGCATCAGCAGGGATGTTGGAAGGCGATGGAGAAAGTATGCGGCAAACTAACTCATCGAGCTTCATTCCAAATGCTGCAAGCTGGGATCTAAGCTCAATATTGTCACGCTGTAGGACAGCTATATCCTCTTGGGATCTACGGTGCTCCTCCTCAGCTTGACGCATCTCCTCCTCATATCTCTTCTCCATCTCATGGAGACGAGCATCATAAGAAACATGTGATACTCTAGAGGAGCTGGGAGCTGCAACCGCATATTCTACCCTGTAATATATCTGGGTCTCCTACCAAGCACCTCATCATAGATATTGTAATCTATGGGTGGGGTGGAGCCCTCAACGGTGGGCTGGAATCGTATCTCCATTATCTACTCCTAATTAAAGAAAAAAATAAATATAATCAAAAGTCTAAACTTCATAATAAAATTGAATATAGAACTTAATCAATTAATACTTACATACCTCTCCCTAGTCCCAGGAAGCCACTCCCCCGTCATCTGACGATGGATCCTCTAGTAGATGTCAATCCATCCGGATAGCTGTCTTGTCTCGATGTCCCTTTAAAATTTATAAATGTAAGTACATAGACACATACATTTTCCAAAAAAATGTTGGAGATGTATGTGTATGTACTTATCAGCTCATACTGATACTGCGCAAATGACTTCGATCCGCCACAATGCATCACCGTGAGCCTCAACCGGTTCTGTGCATTCTTGTCGCCAAAGACTTAATAAGCAAATGCATTCAAGATATTAGTAAATATATTATACCACATTAATTCGATAATTCATATTTTTATTAGATATAATAGTTATATCCAGTATGCAGGGTCCTCGTATTTGTTGCAAAGGAGATCTCAGTCGGGGCGTGAAACATTCCTGTGAGGTGTCTCACGTGCCACCGCCGCCCCACATACACTGGAGACCTCCTTTCAGTGGTTATGGAGGTCATTTCTGAATCTCTTAAGCAATCTCCCATATGCCTAAGGTTAGCCTCCCGCACGCATAATTTATAACATATAAGATTTGCTTAATTTGATATCAAAGTCATGCTGCACAAATAATATATAACATATAAGATTTAAAAAGATAAAAATTAAGTACTTATCAAATTAAATATAAAATAAATAGAAAGATCTGTATTTAAAAAATATAACATAATTTATATTTAATTATCGATAAATGATCGAGGAGGATCTACTTCTGCGGCTCCGAAACTCTCCACCAATCAAACATCATCAGGGAAGCATACGCTCGAACAATGATGCCAACCTCACATACGTATGAATCTCTGATGTGGCACTGAACTGACATGACATATTCCGATGGGATGACAATCCTCATCCTCTCCTCGGGATGTGCCCTCCTCCACTCTTCCAGCTTCTCATTTTTGACAGCTCCACGAGTCCGCCTAATGACAATATCAGCTGCAGCAAAATAAAAGCTTAAAATCAGTTATTTATACATGATAAAAATTTAAAATAAATTAAATATAAAAATTATAATATATAAAATCAATCTATTATGGCATGAGATGATGTACCTATCTCGATAGCCACGTGCTGAGATGAGGAGGTACCGACATCTCTGTATGGGTCCCTCCTATCAGATGGTCCTCTTGATCGGGTAGCATAAAATCAATTATTTATACATGATTAAAAATTAAAATAAATTAAATATAAAAAATTATGATACGTAAAATCAATCTATCATGACAGGAGATGATGTGCTTGTCTCTGGATGAGTCGACTACTGCTCAGATGGAGATGTATCGGTATCTCCATGTGGCCCTCTCCGCTCAGATGATCCTCCTGGTGGCATAGCTTAAAATCAGTTATTTATATATGATAAAAAAAATAAAAATAAATTAAATATAAAAAATAATAATAAGTAAAATCAATCTGTCGTCATAGGAGATGATATGGCTGCCTCATCTCCACATGGGCCCACCCTGTGCGGTCGTCCTCCTGGTGCCATGCTTGTATCAAATAATATATTAGAGACAGTATAATATAGATAAAAAATTATATCGATACTAAATGATACATGAAATATAAATATATAAATTTTTTTAAAAAAAATTATATATTATTATTCAATATCTGTATCTTCATCAGAAGAATTATCAACATCTTCATCATCATAATCCACCAATGTATAATCTTCCTCACCATCATTTATGAAGTTGTTATCATTGTCATCATCATCCTCCGACATGTTCAGAGTTAATTTACTGACATCAACATTATCAGATTGCACGTCATTCTTAATCAGAGGAGATGTGCTTCCAATATCGGCACTGTACTATCCCAAGTCAGCTGTATTCTGTTCCTCCTCAAAGAAATCCTCATCTACTTTTATCTCAGAATGAACATTTATGTCATAAATACCTCTTGGTCCAATCCTTTGTACAATATGCCATTCACCTTTATATCTCGTATCCTTTAGGTATATTACCTATTTTGCCTGACTAGCGAGTATGAAAGGATCGAATTGGTACCATGTTCTTGCAAAGTTAACGCTTGTGAAGTATGCATTTCTATAAATACCAGTCGTATTATTGCTGATATCCAACTATTGGTATTTAAATAGGTAAACAAATCATTTTGACCTATATCTTAACTGTATAATATCCATTAGAATACCATAATATTCAATCTCATTATCTCTGTCGGTTTCCAACGTTAAAATTCTACTATTTTGAGTCCGCCTCTGCATATCAAGAACCCTTGTATGAAATCTCATGCCACCAACAATACATCAACTATAAAAATCCTAAGATCGAGGTGGCATGCTAAATCATATAGTTCCTCAGTTGCACCATCTTCTTTATTATGATACATTAACATCATCTGCAACAATATACGTATAAATTATGATAAATCATCTGTATACATTATATGTAATAAAAAGTTAAATAAAACTATTATAGTGCTTACACGTTATCTGAACCAAGTTGCGAACTCCCTTCAATGTTGTCCCTCAATATCTCTATTATTTTATCGCAATAATATGTCTCTATGCTCTCTACAATAAATGTATGCTTATTATTTATTTTACCTCATGAAAAGTATATAATGTTGATTATGTAAACGTACTTACTCCCTAAAATGATAGATTTCTTTGCAATTATTTAGTATATAGAAATACGTTAGGTTGCGCTCTTCTATGTCTATATGTTTGTATTTTCTTCCATCAATGGGACGAACATTAATCTTGAAAATAGATAATATAGATTCAATATCGGCCTACTCTCATCTACATTGCACTCTTCATGATTGAATCGTATTTCTACATCATTGAGGTATATCGAACAGAATATAAGATACTCTATGAAAATATATGCTTCCGTAATTGATCTTTCTGGATATGCCTTATTTCGTATATGTTGTTTCAACTTATACAAGAATCTGTATATACAAAATGATAAAAATAAATATAAAACACACGTAATTAGAATTGTAATGATTATAAATTAAGTAAAAAAATTATTTTTTTTATAATATTATTACTGCTCAACAGGATACATCCATCAGTACTGGACTAGCCCGGCAAGCAAAGCCTTCCTTGGAAGGTGAACCGCCAAGTGCACCATAATGTTGAAAAATGATGGTGAAATTTTTTTTTTGAGCTTACACAGAATTAGGATAATGACTGATTGAAGCTTCTCAAGTACATCAATTTAGAATTTTTGACAACATAATTCTCGAAAAAAAATATCCAATTCAATAAGTACATTCTGTACCTCTAGGGTGGAGAAGCCACGCATCACAACGGTATAAGATGCTGCATCATAACATGAGAATCATGACTCTTCATACCTGAGATACTGTCATTTTTCAAGTTCACACGACTTAAATATTAGAGGCAAAACCATCAAAAAATTTTACAGTTTTTAACCACTCACAAAAACTTCTTTTCTCATCTCCATGCAATATATAACTTGCAGTTGGCATTAAGTATTTTCCACCATCACGAGGCACCAAATGCAACTCGTGTCATAATCCCATTCTTTCTGGGTCTAGCTGAAAATTTGGATTATCTTTTATTTTTTCTTGATGTTAAGAAGTGTCCCAATAATATTATCATAAATATTTTTTTTCAATATACATGACATCCAAGTTATGATGATGTAGGAGATGTTGCCAATAAGGTAATTCAAAAAATATACTCCGCTTCATCTAGCTCAACTCTGATTTATTATACTTTCGCTTGCGACTCCCAAAAAATTTGTTAAATTGGACACTACCAATGGCCTCTAGTTGTGTCAATATATCATCTCCGTTCATCATACAAGGTGGCCCACACATCTCTAATTTTTCATTGAAGCATCGATTCTGAGGGATTCTTAAGGAATGATTAGATGATAAAAACCGACGATGATACATATAGGTAATTTTTCTTCCATACTTCAGTCTAACGGAGTAGCTATCACTGTTGCAAATTGGATATGCCAAATATTCTTTTTGCTCCATCTAGATAGGTTGCCATATATCGAAAAATCATTAATTATCCACATTATCATCGCATGCAATCGAAAATTTTTTTTACTGACTAAATCATATGTTATAACACCGATCTTCCAAAGTTCTCTCAATTCATCGATTAAGGGTTGTAGATAAACATCTATCTCATTATCATGAGCTATAGGTCCAGGAATAAGCAATGATAAAAATATAAATAGTTCTTTCATATATTTTTATGATGTAATATGGTACGACATTAGCATAATCGACCACATACTGTAAGCATTGCTCATGATCCCGAATGGATTGAAACCATCAGATGCTAGGCCAAGATGAATGTTGTGAGGGTCACTAGTAAAATGAGGATATTATTTGTCAAATTCTCTTCAAACTATAGAGTCAGCTGGATGACTAATGACATTATCCTCAAAAATTCTCATCTCATGATGCCATCCCATCGCCCCGATGGTTCTCGATGACTGATAAAGTCTTTGAAGTCTTGATGTTAATGAAAAATATCTCAAAATCTTGTGAAGTCGCTTCTTACCTCTTTTGAAATCTTCAGCATATCTTGACTCACCATATTTTGGGCAATAATCCAAGTGTTGATATTCTTTATAAAATAATGCACAATCATTCTTGCATGTATGTATCGATATATAACCTAGTCCAAGTTTACGCATATACTTTTTTGCCTCTGAATATGATTTTAAAAATTTTTCACCATCTGGCAATGCCTCCTTGATTAAATTCAATATAAAGTCAAAGGACTTTTGACTCCAACCAAACATGATTTTATCATGGAGAAGCTTTATCAGTACTCAAATTTCAAAAATTTCTTACAATTTGGATACAATGGCTCCTTGATATCTCTCATGAATTTTTTAAAATATCCATCATTTGTATTATCCATACTATCAGGACAGTTGTCAGGAGAGTTGTCAAAATATGTCCTTTCATATAAATCATCTAACATCTCATTGATGCCAATTGATTCAAACTGTTGACCCGTATGTTGGTCTATACAAATCTCAAATAGTATATTTTGGATCCATACCCCAATTCAATAAGTGCTTCAATGTTGCATCTGTAGGCTGGAAGTAATTGTTGTGACATCTCTGACAAGGACATTTGATTCTATTGAGATCATCAACTCTTTCTCATGCAAATCTTATAAAATTCTTAACATCTTACCGATATTTAGTTAAGATGATAGAGTGAACATTCATTCAACTTTTGTCGATATTTTTCATCTATCCATAAGAAATATTCATCATTAAAGTATGTGCTATAAAAAATATTTTAAAAGTGCATGATCCTATCCATTTCGAAAATGCAATACTAACTGCACTAACTCCTTCCTAATATGTGTAGTCCTGTCCCTTTCAAAAATGCATTACTTTTATTTTTGCCACAGCTTTGTTCTTTGTTCCATCTTCAAAAAAAATCTGGCAACATCTCCCTACAATTCTCCAAGTATAGGATATAGATGGATCATATTTTAACTACATCTAATATGTACCCGAAGAACAAACGAGATAACTATGATGACATTTTTCACAATAGAACAAAGAATGCCATGACAACAATAAAAAATTGATGCATTTTTGAACTATCCAAATTGGAGCATTCAAGAGCCATTCACAGAGTCTGTTTTGGGGATTCTGGGACTGACTCTTGAACATGAGTCTAAGGTTATATCAATGCATGCATTAAATCATGATCGGATCCCAGACCGCATCCCGACCCAAATTTCGGACCTATGATTTTATGCAATGCAAAGTTTGTAAAAATAAACACCTAATTAATTAGTTAAATTAACTAAAATATCAAATCATCAATAACAATAGCTCATATGCATTAAAACTTTACTAGAGGATTCGGCTAATCACAATAAAATACAGGAACTAAACAAGCAAAAGCATTAAATTATAATTAGCAAAAGCAATGTGCATTAAACAACAGCGACTAAATGTAACCTAACGAAGTAAATTGGGTTTAGATTTTGGGTTTGAAACCCAAAACCCGAAACCCATTAATACTTCTCCTTCCACCCCCCGTGGCACCCATTTGGCCCTAAAAATGGGCCAGGCCCCATGGGCCGGCCCATTTGGCCCATGGGCCATGCTGGGCCAGCCTATTCACCCCGTGGGCCGACCCCTAGCTTCTGTCAGTGCCCCCCTCATATTTTTCAAAATTATTTTTTAAAAAATAATATTTTATCATTATTTTAAAAATCTAACTATTTTCATTACAAAAAATAATTTATTTTAAATATTTTTAAATATTTTATTTTATTTTAATTATCATTATTATTTTTAATACTTATTATTATTTTTATTAATAAATTATTAATTTTTTTAAAAAAATAATTTTTAAAAATTAATTCTTTTATTTTTTCCCTCCTCCTTCCCCCGCACGCCACAAACCCCCAACCCCGGCCACTCCGCCCCGGCCCCGACGGCCATCCCCTCCTCCCGGGCCCTGACAGTCCCTCCCCTCCCCCCGGGCCCCAACGACCATATGCGGGAACACAAAACCACCCCCCCGGTCCTCCACCCCCGGCCCCGACGGTCCGCCCTCGACCTTCGCACGACTAGCCCCCCTCCCCTCGAGCCTAGGCGACCGTCTGCGGGAACACAAAACTACCCCCTCGATCCTCCACCCCCAACCTCGACGGCCATCCCCTCCCCCTCGGGCCCCGATGGTTCGCTCCCCTCCCCCTCGGGCCCCGACGATCATCTACGGGAACACAAAACCACCCCCTCGATCCTCCACCCCTAGCCCCGATGGCCGTACCCTCCCCCCCAGCCCCGACGATCCACTCCACTCCCCCTCGGGCCTTGGCCGTCCCTTCCCCCCCCTGCTCCTCCCTTCCCTGCGGAGCCAAAAAAAAATTACCTTTGACAATCGTCGGCAGCGGAGGCGACAGCGACGGCAGCGGCGATGACGACTAATGCCGGTGACAACCGACAGCGAGAGCGGTAACAGTCGAGGGAGAGGGAGGGAGAGAGGGAAATGGGGGCGGGAGTGGTAGTTCGGCAGGGAAATAGGGTTCGGAGGAGGGCGGGGGTGGGAGACGAAAATGCGTGGAGAAAATAGGTTCAGCAAGATTTTTTTTTATTCAAAATTATTTACCGATACAAATTTTGCATCAAAAATAATATCTAATTACCAACACAAATTTTAACATCGGCAAATTGGATATTTATCTATGCTAAATTTACATCGACAAATATTTTACTAAAATTAAAAATTAATAAAAAAATAAAATTTTTTGCTGATGCCAATTTAGCATAGGAAATTATCCTAATTACCTATGTAAGATATTAGCATAGGCAATTACATTATTGCCTACGCAAATTTTGCATCGAAAAATATTTTTTTATTTTTTATAAATAATTTGTCATTATCTAAATAGTCGGTATAATTTTAAAATTTAAAGCTCATCTTCACCGTTCATTATCTAAATAATTATCGTTAGAGTATCATCACAAAAAACCACCTTGATCTGATAGCTCCAGCTATCTCGATCAATAATATTCGATTTCGACGATCACGAACGATCGTATGATGATCTGATAGATAGAGACCATCGATGGATTCAAAAATTTACAACGATAATCTCAATAATATTTATAATATAATATCAAAATTTTACTTCAATCAGACATCATTATCATAGTCAATTTAGTATGGGATGATTTCGACCGTTAAATAAAAAATGAGTGGTCAAAAGGCCAAACGACGTCCGATTAAAGTAATTTTTTAGATAAATGATCTTTGCTACTACTTTCATCCTTTGTACAGTGATGATCGTAAAATCTAAACCATGCATATATAAACCATCTACGTTAAGCAATTCTTACAAAAGCACAAGTATAATTATTTAAGAACCTTAAGAATGAGTATCAAGAGGCATATAGTTTTGGATTGTTCATATATGTGCAGTTTGAATTTTATAATCACCACTGTATAAATAATCAAAGTAGTAGTAAAAATTATTTATTCAAAAAATCATCTTATAATCAAATATCGTTTGGCCTTTTGATCACTCATTTTTTATTTAACGGTCGAAATCATTCTATATTAAATTGACCATGATAATGATGTCTGATTGAAGTGACATTTTGATAGTGTGCTAAAAATATCACCAAAATCATCGTTACAAATTTTTGAATCCATCAGTGGTCAGTATCTATCAGATCATCGTACGATCGTTCGTGACCGTCGAAATTAAATTTTATTGATCGATATAGTTAGGACTATCGGATCGAGGTAAATTTTTGTGATGATACTCTAACGATAATTATTTATATAATAAACAATGAAGAAAGACTTTAAATTTTAAAATTATATCGATAAAATATTTATAAAAAAAACTAATTAAAAAATATTTATCGATGCAAGATTGAAGCATAGGAAATTAGCATTATTGCCGACACAATTTTTGCATCGATAAATTATTTTTCTTTTTCATTAATTTTTTTATTTTGATAAAATATTTTTCGATGTAAAATTTATATAGACAATAAGGCCTAATTTTCTATGCTTCCATCTTGCGTAGGTAGTTCAATTAATTTCCGATGCTTACTTTACGTCGGTAAATAATTTTATTTATTATTTTTTTTATTCTTATAAGATATTTATGGATGTCAAATTAGCATCGATAATTAGTCTAATTATCTACATAGGAGTGAAGCATAGATAAGTAGGCCTTATTGCCTATGCAAATTTTATATCGATAAATATTTTATTTTTTAATTAATTTTTTTTATTTTGAAAAAATATTTATCGACACAACATTTGCGTAGGCAATAAGGCCTAATTGCCTACGCTATCCTCCTGTGTAGGTAATTAAAAAAATTGGTGATGCTAATTTAACGTCGGTAATTAATTTTACTTTTTATTAATTTTTTTATTTTCATAAATTATTTTTTGATGCTAATTTTGTATCGGTAATTAATCTAATTACCTACGTAAGTATAAATCATAGGCAATTAGGACATATTACCTATGTAACTTTTGCATGGGTAAATATTTTTTTAATTAATTATTTTATTTTAGAAAAATATTTTTCGATGGAAAATAGGCGTAGGCAATAAGTTCTAATTGCCTACGTTTTCTTCTTGTGTAGGTAATTAGAGTAATTACCGACGTAAAATTTTACATCGATAAATGATTTTACTTTTTATTAATTTTTTATTTTCATAAAATATTTATCGATACTAATTGTGCGTCGGTAATTATTCTAATTACCTATGCAAGAGAGAAGCGTAAGCAATTAGGACTTATTGCCTACATAAAATTTACATAGGTAAATATTTTTTTAATTAATTTTTTTATTTTAAAAAAAAATTTGCCGACAAAAAATTTGCATAGGCAATAAGTCATAATTACCTATGCTTTCCTCTTTCACGAGTAATTAAGTAATTTTTGATGCAAAATTTTCCATCAGCAAATGGTTCTACTTTTTATTAAATTTTTTATTTTCATCAAATATTTATCGATGTTAATTATGCATCGGTAATTATTCTAATTACCTACGTAAGAGAAAAGTGTAGGTAGTTATGGCTTATTGCCTATGTAAAATTTGCGTAGACAAATATTTTTTTTAATTAATTTTTTATTTTAAAAAAATATTTGCCTACATAAAGTTTGCGTAGGTAATAAGGCTTAATTGCCAACGCTTTCTTTTTGCGTAGATAATTAATTAATTACGATGTTAATTTTGCATTAGTAAAAAATTTTTCAAAATAAAAAATTAATATCATCCATTATCGATGCTTTGGTTTCAATGTCGATGCTATATTTTTATTGATAATTATTTATTATGATGTATTTTAATAAATCTAGCTAATTATTTTATTTTTTTTGATATTTAATATTTTATGTAGCTAATTGTTATCTTTACCCGTGTAAAACTTTGTGTAGATAAATCATATATCGGCAAAAATCTTATTTCTTGTAGTAAAATCTAATCTAACACTGATAATCCGTCTTCAGGTACTCTCTCTGCGCTGCTGTAACCTTCATGGCTATCAAGCGAATAAGGCCTAAGCAGATAAAGAGATAGCAAAATGATGTTATACGCATGCTGCGAGGCATTACTGCAACAAGCTTTATTATATTCTTTTCAGAAGAATATTTCTGATGACCAACAAAAATAAAGATTTAAAAACTTTAAGCTCTAGTTGTCACATTATACCACAGAGCAGTCTCATTCAGCTGTCATGTAATTCAAACATGAAAATGTTGCCCTTAGTTATTTGCCTCTTTTTTGTTTTGGAAGAAGCAAGTTAATTTGCTGCGTGTATTTCTCTTTTCAAGATGAAATCATGAATGCATTTTTTTCATGCTTTGGTTGCATTTTTTTTAAGCTCATGTGATTTTATTTACGTTATTGTTTCATCATGTTTGATGAAGCACCATTCCTGTGGTCCTTTAAAGAAGATTGTAAGAAACAACTTGCTCAGATGCCTCTGAAAGTATCATTCAGGTTAATGTCTGGCTTTTGGGAATACTAGAATTTACCTATTGGAAATAATAATGGATAAGATTTTAATCAACATATCTATCTCATGAATGCTATTCCCTAAACACTTGATCTAGTCGTATCCCCATTTTGTTCTAGACTTAAAATTTTTTTTTTCCAATATGATTTTTTTTTTTTAATTTAGATCTTTGCAGAACCACTTTGCACATAGAGGTTGGCAACATAACGAGCACTAGCATGTCACCAGCGCTTCATGATGGGGTTTAACTAAAATAAAAAAAATAAAAATATTTTATCAATATATAGGTTTTTTGTACAATGTAATATATAGATTTTTCATTAACTAACGAATCTATATCCATACTAATCTTTATCTACGATAACCTCTTCATTTAAACTGAAAATATGAATATCAAAAAATTTTATGTAGAATTATTGAATTGAGAATATTTCGGAGCAAAATGTGAATCAAAATGATTGAAAATATAACTAGTAATATTTGAAATTAAATTATCTCCAATGTAATCTTTTTATCTTTGATCCATCATTTTGAACCTATATCACAAATAAAATCCAATGGCATTCTTTTCGAATCGAAGCTAAAATAAAAGTTTCAAAAACAAAATATATAAAAATCTTTATTGCAGAGTACAAACATACGAACAATATAAATGCATCAGTGCCATAAAAAAGAATTCAAAAAGGATAAAAAGAAAATAAAGTGCTTATAATAATCTTTTTTATATAAACATGATATGTAAAACCATTCTATTTTAATTTTTCCAATGTCATCCCAATCTTGAACCGATCTTTAGTTAAACTAACAATATGCTCAAACTGAATTTGAAAAAAATAAGTGAACTCTATATTTTAATCCAACCATGGTCCTTGATTTTTCAAGCCCAATCTATAGGATAGCACTAAATTGATCAAGCCCAATATGTCTTGACCAGATCCAATCTCATAAGTAGATTATTTATTATTAAATCATAAAATCAATCAGCAAATGTAATCCATAATTTTAAATTTATTTTTTTAATTATCAATTTTTTAAACCAAATATGTGTCTGCATATATATATATATATATATACACAACCGAAACGATCAATTTTATTTATGTTGATCTTTGGATTTTTTTGACCTTGTATAATAAATTTAAATATTTCTATATGTTTCAACATGGAATCCTAAATTTAATCTTAAAATTTTCCAAAAAATCTTTTTTTGATGAATTAAGGACATCCAATTAATACAATCCACTTTATTTTTTTTAATTTTCTAATATTTTTTCATCCTCATATAATAAATTAAGATATTTTACATATTTGTACATAAATTCTTAAAATTTATCTAAAAATTATATTAAAATATAAGTTTTTAAAATTTTTTAATATATTTTTTCATCCTCATATAATAAATCAAGATATTATACATATTTGTATATAAATTTCTAAAATTTATCTAAAAAATTATATTAAAATATAATATATAAACTTAAAAATGTAGTGGGCTAAATAATTTTTTGGATAAATTATGTTCCAAGTCCTTAAACTAAGTCAAAATTTTTTAAGTGATCTCTAAACTACAAAATCCTAAATTTAAGTTCTCTAACTATCTGAACCCCTTTTATATTACCCCCAGAGTGGAATCCGATGAATTTCTCTCATCGAAAGTCCGACTTAGCAATCTCCGGTGCAAACATAGACAATCTTCAAATGAGGCACTGATGTGGCTGAAAATAATTTTAAAGACTAATTGATGATGTAGCCAGAATCCCTAATAGTCCCTCCTTCTACAAGCCGTAACTCTGTTCTTCCCCATTTCGAATAAGAGAGAAGATTTCCACCGCAAATCCCCTCCTCTTTTGTCACCCGAAATTTCATCATTTTTCCATTCTCTTTAGTATATTTCTTCCACATCGATTATAAGTATGCATTCATAGGTTTGTACGGATTTTAGTTCCGTGTATTCGTTCGATTTTGTAACCCTATTTTCTTCTTTACATAAGCCATCTTCTAGGTAATGTCCATGGAAAGAAGTTCAACAGTTGAATGTTCCGGCTCCCACTATTCGAGAACTTCAAACAAAGAAGGAGAAAAGTTTTACTTTTGTGGGCAGCGGGCTCAAATAAGGATCTCATGGACAAAAAGAAATCCAGATCAAAGGTTCTTTGGTTGCCCATGATTTGGGGTATGAGTTATCTTTTGTCCTAACCTTACTTAATATTTTTCTTAATTTTGACTTCTAAAAGTGACTTTGTATAGGGGAGGTATTCATCCTGTGAATACTTCAAATGGTATGATGATGTAATTTGCTCCCGTGGGAAGGTGGTCATCAATCAGCTTAAGGATAAAATAGAGGAGATGGTGGATCAAGTTGGATGCTGTTATGCTAGAGAGAAGATGTATTGGAGATTTATTTTGTTGTCTTGATTGCTTATTGACCTGTTGATCGCCAAGAATCAGTAGTAGGACCATGGGATGCACTAATTTGTATTTTTGAGAACTTGGTGTAGGTAATGTTGGAGGTTCACCTGGGCGTTAAATGAAATGTTTGTAATGAACTCTTAATTTGTCAACTGGAATGAGTTTCTTATTTTGTAGTGGAGTTCCTTAATGTTAAATGAAATATTTATAATGAAATGTTTGCAATGTAATGTGCACTGATCAACTGAATTATTTGTAATGGAATGTAATAAAATATTTGTAATGAGTTCTTTAATTTGTCAGAATTTTTTGTGAAGTATGCTACTAAAACAGGACAAGTCCACAAATGTCATTGCAGTAACATTAAAGACTAAATAAAATAAATTCAAAAAGTTTATGAACTAATTAGATACACACACTACAAGCCACTCTTTTGAATTTCAGACCATAATTCGTCACTGTCTGCACTATACAGGAACATAGAAGTGGTGAGCCATCTAATATGAAGCATTACAGTAATAAAAAAAGCAGGATAAGTCCACATATGTCATTGCAGTAACATTGAGGATCAAATAAAATAAATTCAAAAAATTTATGGACTAATAAGATACACACTGTACAAGTCACTTTTTTGAATTTCAGACTATAATTTATTACTATCTACACTGTACAGGAATATAAAAGCTGTCAGCCACCTAATATGAAACATTATCATTGATAATAGTGCAAGACTATAGTCATTAAACAATGTCATGTGGTAATCCTTATTCTGACTCTGACTACTTCATCTCTACTTCATCTCCATGTTACACATAAACATGTATCATGCCATCTGAAGGAATGTCTGAAATCATATCTAAAACATCTTGATCACCAAAAATAAACTTCAAACCATTATTCAAATATTTTCTTGGCTTGACATAGTAAAATTGAGAGATATTAGAAACACCAATATTACTCAACATGCTCTCCATCTCTGGAATAGAGAATTTATCAGGATTCACATTGTCAAAAATTAAAATTTGCCCTCCAACATACCTTACATTAGGTCTGAATATGAATTTCCCACCATGATGACTTGTGATATAAAATATATCGGACGCCACATCCACTAATGCTTTAAGGACCAAAATTATATATTATTTAAAGATTAGTAATCATTTTAAAAATGGACATATACTGTGAGGACCACAAAGATACATGTTAAAGGAATAACTAAAGAATGCATTTTAACAAAAGCACAGTAGTGAGCAATCTACGACCTAACAATGTATACATGCATACAAAGGGACTAACCACTGAACTTCAAAAAATAAATAACCTATGAACTTCAAAGAACAAAATGTTCAACTTCAAATAACAGAAAGAATAAGTTCAATTATAGCACACAATATAGACATATAATGAAGAATGAGGACTATTTAAAACATAAACATATAAGCATGAGGACCTCTAAATGATAGCACCCAACATCTTCACTTCAGTCTCAATGGCATATACAAAGTACACTTCAAATATCCACATTTGCACCACACAAACTGGTGAATCCTTTACAAACCCATCTCAACAACTACCGCAGGCCACAAAAGAATTCCTGCCCTAGTCTATTGACTCCCTTTGGCACAAATCCTTGATTTCATTATGAAAAAAAAAATTTCAAATTTCTATACCCTATTTCAAAAACATTACATACATGCAGATTATAAACTGAATATTAAAAATCTAAGATAAATACCTCAGTTCAATGGAGAAAAAAGATGCCAAATACAACGGGTAGCAAAGAATGCCTGCCGATGAATACTGCACAAAAGAAATGACGAATATACGACTCCAGTATATATTGCAGGAAGATGAAATAGAGTGACGTCAAAAACTTCTTCGAATTGGGGGAAGAACATGCTTTAATTGGAGATGAAGAGTCGCTTCTTCTGAGATTAGGGCATAGGTAGGAAAATATAGCACAAAACATCCTTTTGGATGGTTTAGGCCATCTAATCGTCCATTCTAGCCACATCATCAATTACTTTTTAAAATCATTTTCAGCCACATGAGTGCTTCATTTGAATATTGTCCACGTTTGCACTGGAGATTGCCAAGTCAGACTTTCGATGAGAGAAATTTGCCGAAATCCACTCCCAAGGCAACATTAAAAGGGTTCAGATAGTTGGGGGACTTAAATTTAGGATTTCGTAGTTTAAGGATCACTTAAAAAATTTTCACTTAGTTTAGGAACTAGGAACATAATTTACCTTAATTTCTTTTGAGCTGCCTTTGGCATACCAACAATCGAAATCTAATAATCAGGAGAATGAAAAGATTTGAATCCAAAATCTTTGGTAATCCCCAGCCGCTCCAACCCTCCCATCCCCAGCCGCTCCAACCCTCCCATCCCATTGAGATTTCAAGAATGGAAAAAAAAATACCGAACACAAATACTCTTGAGAATGGGAAAAAAAGAAAGAAAATACCCAACACAAAACCGCAACCATCATCCAAGCTTCCCTCTTCGACTGCTCCAAGCCTCCCATCTGATTGCGACTCTTGAGGATCCAAAAAAATCGAGGACAAGGGGGGAAACAAGGAAAAATTCAATAAAAATAAAGGAAAGATGGAAAAAAAAAATAAAAGGTAAGACCTTTTCCCACATAGATGATCATTTTTTTTCCTTTTTTGCTTCTTTTTATTTTATTATCCTTTTCAGAGATATGTGGGAAAGGAGAGCTCTGGAGAGAGATTAGAGGGGTTTCTTAGGTTCTGATTGATTTTTTTTTCTCAAGCATATAGGATTTTGTGCACGTTGTGACAGTGCGATTTGATCCCTTGAGGATTTGAGAGAATAATCTGGGTAGAAGCATGATATTTTGCCGGATTTGAGAATTTTTGATCGAAAGGATTCTTCTTTGACTACAAAATCTTCAATTTACGAGGCTATATTCTCATCATAATGATGTGAGGGCTACCCGATGGGGACCGTCGGTGGGCCTCATTTTTTGTGGAGGCATGGTAGAGGTGATTGGGGGGCCACTGTACATTCTTTTTTTTTTTTTACACTATGTAGAGAGAGTTCAGAACCCACAATGGCATCCTCTCCGATGCCTCCATCGTTGCCACGGACGACCATTGGCCATGCTCACTATGGTAAAGGGCGTCGGCATCTCGTCCGTCCACATGTTCATAATATTTTCTCTTCTTAACTGTATTGTATAGATTTTTGTTAAAACCCTTCTCACATATAAATTTTCATAATGCAACTGACTTTAGTATCTAGCATGCAAGCCTATAACTAAGGTTATTATTCAAAACATTGTTGGCCAAGGTAATTCTGCCAACTGAAGATTAACCATCCCATTTCCATCCAGCAAGCCTATCTTGTATATTATAAATGCAAATCAACACAAAACCTACTGTTGTGGCCAATCCTCTCATCGCCTGATCGCCGAAAAACGAGCACCTACAAAAGAAATCCACACTGATCGGAGATGCCTCCGGCGAGGACCCTCCGACGGTCAAGTTAGAGAGGAGACTAGGCAACAGTAGAAAAGAATCAGGGAGGTCAGCGAGAGAGAGCCAGAGAGGTATAGAAAGAGCTCAGGAGCTTAGAAAGAACCTCCCTCCAGTACTATTGCCTTCCCCGTTTTATAGTAGGGCGTGGCGTGGTCCTGTCATTAATGGCGCAGACGATTGGAGAGTTGTCAAATTGTCGGAGGTTGTCAAAATCATCGTGGGGCTGTAAAATTGCCGTGGGGTTGTCAAATCACTAAGGTTGACCCATGTCCAGGGTGGGACGATGTCCCCAAGGTGGCCACGCCGCATGTCCTTGTCAGGACAGCGGCCCACAGCAGTCGTACGGCATTTTGAGGAGCCGATCGACCATATGCCAGTATTTGATTGCGGGACATCGGGTGAAGTCCCGGGGATACCGTCGGCTGGTCGAGCGCATGGCGGGAGCTGGTAGAGTCGGGCACCACCGTTCGACTAGTCGGAAATAGAACGGATCTGCCTGACCGACATACCTTCGGTCGGGTGGTATCGGCAGTCGTCGATCGGTGTGGTCGGTAGAGTCGGACGTCGGTCGGACAGATCCACTGGTGAGTCGGCGTAAAAGAGGTCGGTCGGTATGTCTCATCAGTTGCCCCCCCACTCCTGAGTCGGATGTCGTGCTTGCCAGCATCTTCGCGTGGGCGACGGCTTCGGGCGAAAGGAGTGGATACCCATCGCATCATGCTCTGACTCTGGCAACCGTACCAATGATCGATCCGACATCAGACGTCCTATTGGTGTCAGGCATCCCATCGACGTCAGACCGTCCCATTGAGAATAGAAACCACCATTTCCGTCGTCTCCTCGGGAACGCAAACCGCCATGATTTTTCTGCCACATGGCAAGAGGCCATTGGGTCGAACCCGTTCAGGCGGATGGAGGTGACGTGGCTTGATCTGGGACAGGTGCGTTGAATCATCGGACCGAGGGAAGGCCCAGATGCCGTCACGTGTCATGATCTGGGAGACCCTCGTTGGGCGTGCTCTCATCCCGACCGTCGAGGGGCACTATATATATAGGGCCACCTGCATCCAAAATTTTACTTTTCGTAGCCCTATTGTCGAGACTCTAGTCGAGCGGTCCCCCTTGTCTCAGGTAGTTGTCTCTGCCTCCCTCCTTAGAAAGTTTTTCAAGAGCCTTCATCTTTGTCCTCTCGTTTTCTATTTGCTTCCTTGAAATTTTCTTCCTTCTTCTTCTTCTTCATCCTTCGACATTGGTTCTAGCGTCATGGCCAAAACCTCCCCACGAGGAAGTCGGTCAGGAAACCCGACCGACGATTCTCGATCGACCTCGGAGTGGAGGTTTCTTCACTTTCGGGATCGAACGTCGATCGACTCCGGGAGCAGTACAGCATCCCGGAGCAGTTTTGACTGTTCGCCCCTGGGGCCGACGGTCGGGTCAACAACCCGCCCCCGGGCCAGGTGGCTTTCTACGTCGAGGACCTCCGGGCCGGTCTTCGCTTTTCGATTCTGAAGTTTGTCCGAAACGTACTGGACTATTATGGACTTTGTCCGACACAACTGGCGTCGAACTCAGTCCGACTGGTAGTCAGTTTTGTCTTGCTGTATCGGCTTTTGCCGACCAATCATCGTATTTTTTTCTTTCGAGCCTTCTTTGTTCTCTGATCCCACCCTAAAGCCCGAGGGTGGTAGTTTTTCAACCCTCGAAAGGGTCTTTCCTTCATCACTGATCTTCCATCGTCAATCCATGGATGGAAGAATCAGTTCTTCTTTGCTTCTTCTCCACTTCCTTGGGGGTTTTCTTCCTGCTGGGGGGACCCCCGGACTCTGTCAAATGAGAACAGTCGGGTGGACGACGGGAATCGAGAGGATTTCCATGGCTTGAACGACATCTCGGTGCCGAAGCAGAGGGAGCTCATCACCGAGCAAGCTCTATACGACGCCGGTCTGAGCTCAGTTCCTCATCTAGGTCTATTTTTTTTTTTTCATTGGGCTGGTGCTGATCTTCTGTTGAAATTGCAGGCATGCCGTCGAGGGTGAGGCTGACGGAAGCCGACGTTCGGCAACATACGGCGCAGAAGAGGCCGGCGCATGGAGCCGAACCATCGCGGCCTCCCAAGAGGCCTCAAGTAGCACCGCCGAGCGATCCTGCGGCGACGGGAGCGCAGCCTGGCTCCGAACGAGCGTCGGATCGTGAGCCGATCATTGCACTATCGGTGCCGACGGTGCCTCCCGAAGCCCCATCCGAGGAGCGGGCGGCCGAGGGAGCACCTCCATCCGAGGAATGGGCGGCCGAGGAAGCAGTCGAAGATGCGCCGGCTGCCCAGCCGACTGAAGAGGTTCGGGCTGAGACACGCAAGCCCGAACGACCTGCGTCGGCGGCCGGCACCACCTCGGGAGGGACCCAGTTGAGCTCGAGCTCCCTTCATTTTTTGACGTCAGGGCCTGGGTGTCCGAACGAGGGAAGGCCCCGATGGCACCAAGCGACGACAGAAGGTCGGTCGGCCGTGGTGCTTCGTCCGACGCCCAGCTTCCCGAAGGAGCGTCGGCCCTGGCCAACCATGATTTAGCCAGGAGGTTATGCCAAGCGACTATCCTTCCGACCGACCACGAGATCATGAAGAATCAACGGGTGTCTGATATGCTTTCTAGCTTCTACCTGACCATGATCCGAGTAGGCTTCTCTCCTTTACCTTTCATTTTCGTCGTTGCCTTCTATCAGTTCGGTCTTCTGATGGTCGGTCCATTATTTGCAGCTAATCTACAATATGTCCGAGCTGGAAGTCAGATATCGGAGGTTCGGCGATCTCCGGGCGGCTTGGAAGGATAGGGCCACGACCGTCGAGGCCAAGAAGGTGGTAATGGTCGATCAGCTGAAATAGTCGATCGACCGTGAGGCCCGACTCGAGGAGGAGATCTCCCACCTTATCGAGGAGGTCTCCCGCCTTATCGATGCCCTGGCTGCCTCGGGGGTCGAGCTGCAGTCGGCTCGTAAGGAAGCCAAACGGAAGTCCCGCACCGCTCGCCGGCTACACCGCGAGCAGGATGACTACGTCGGTGAACTCAAAGCTGAGCGCGAGCAACTCTGGGTGAGTCTGGGGAATCTCGCCAAGGCCGAGGAAAATTTGTCCTCCACTCAAGCCGATGCAAACATAGCGAGGGCGGAGGCAGAATCGGTGAAGGAGGCAATGAGTTGGGTCGTAGAGGACTACCGCGGCTCCGATGAATATCGGGAGGAGCTCTTGGAGAGTGATTTCATCTCGTACCGAGTGAGATACGAGGATGCCCAGGGTGCAGTCCAGGATCTGTATCCGAAGCTTGACCTCAGCAGCATCGTTCCCTCAGGATCGGAGGACCAAGTCACGAGAGAAGTGGCCGATCCACTGTCGGGAGATTACACTTCCGTGGAGGAAGCCGTCCCGGACCAGGTTGCCGAAGGTGAGGCGGCTCCGACCCCCGATGCTACTTCGGCCCGAGTGGATACACCGATCGCCCCCGAACTTCTCCCGGTAGAAGAAGCCGACTCCGATGAGTAGTCGGAGCGTCCTTTGCTTTTGCTTTTATTTAGTGTACTTGTAATCGGGCTTCGGCCCAATTTTGTAAATTCAGTTTATGCTTGAATAAAATTGAAAACTTTTCAACTTTCTCTCTTTCTTTGTGTATCCTGAGATGTATTTTGAAATGTATGTGTCGCCGAAATGCCCTTGAGCGTATAAATCATAGGCCCGACGTACCTTGCTAGGACGTTCGGTAAGATCACAGGTAGCTAGCCGGGAAAGTCGGTAGCGCGCGCCATGGTAAGGCAGAGCGAGCTCCAATTTTAGATCGGCATCCCGACTGTCGTACAACCCGACAGTCAAGAGTTTAAGTCGAGTGTCTGTTGCCCAGACCTAAGTCCGACGTGTATGCCGAGTCGGGTGTTGACCGACCTTTGGTCATAGCTCTTTGACCTGATCGTCCCATAGAGTCCGATAGCCAAATAATGCCCGACACGTTTGGTTGATGACAAGTCGGTCATCCATTGCCTGGTTCTTTATCGGGCGTATGCGTCGCGACGTGTGATAAACGGTGGTAAGCTGAGTACCCTTCGACCGATCGTGACCTGGTCGGTACGTTGCAAATGCGACGTTAGTCGCGTTGGCGTTTTGCCTTTCTTGGCCGGAGCCAAGTCGGCAAATTAGCCAGCCACCTTGCTCGAGAGCTGGCTGCGGAAGGGGCGTGGCTTCAACTTAGGGGGGGTTTCATCGCCATCGCCAGCCTTCCACCAGCATAGATATATCGATCGTCGTAAGAGTCTGACGCATCGTCGGTGGTTGGGCCACAGATTCCCAATGAAATATTGGGCCCAAGTCAGGGCGTCGGGGCTTGTACTACTAGCGAGCACCGACGCACAGTTGGAGAGCTGAGATTCTAGACTCTGAAGTTTTGAAGCTGAGTTTGTATTCCGAACAAGGGCACACAGAGTTTACTGGTAGTACAACCTCAGATTATCGGCATTCCAAGTCTGGAGAATGGCAATTCCTTTTAGAGTCTCCAGTCGGTAGGCTCTCGGCCCGTAGATGTCCGCTATCTTGTAGGGCCCTTCCCAGTTCGGAGCCAATTTTCTCTGGTCTAGAGGCTTCGAAACTCCCGCCTTTCTAAAGACCAGGTCTCCAGGTTTGAAAAATCTTGGCTTGACTTTAGCATTGTAGTATCAGGCCACCCTTTGTCGGTAGGAAGCCATGCGGAGTTGAGCTTCGTGTCGGAGTTCGGGTAAAAGGTCCAAGTCGGCTCTCCGACACTCTGAGTTACCCGGCTCGCAGTACTGCTCGACTCTAGTTGATGGTAGCCCAATTTTGAATGGGATCATCGCCTCCGTCCCATAGGCCAAGCTGAAAGGAGATTCTTCGGTCGGTACTCGGGATGTCGTTCGATACGCCCATAGGATGGAATTCAACTCCTCGACCCAGAGGCCTTTGGCTTCATTCAGTCGGGTCTTTAGTCCATACAGAATGGATCGGTTGGTCACTTCGACCTCGCCGTTGGATTGTGGGTGCCCGATCGAGGTCAGTCTGTGCGTGATACGAAATCTCGTACAAAACTCTCAGAAGTCTCGGTTGTCGAATTGTTGTCCATTATCGATGATAATGGTGTGCAGTAGTCCGAACATGAAGATGATGGACTTCTGGACGAAGTCTTCCATCTTTCACTTGATGATCTGCGCCAGAGATTCGGCTTCCACCCACTTAGTGAAGTAGTCGATTGCGACGACTATGAACTTTCTTTGACCAGATGCTGGAGGAAAAGGACCAAGTATGTCGATTCTCCATTGGGCGAAGGGCCACGGGGCAACTATGGGAGTGATCTAGTTGGCGGGGCGGTGTTGTATGTTAGTGTACCTCTGACATGGTTCACACCTCCGAACCAACTCAGCCGTATCCTTTCTCATGGTGGGCCAGTAGTAACCCTGCCGTAGGACCTTATAGGCCAAGGATTTGCCTCCCAAGTAATTTTCACAGATCCCTTCATGCATCTCTCTGAGCGCGTAGTCCGTGTCAGTCGGTCCCAGGAACCTTAGCAGAGGAAGGAAGAATGACCTTTTGTAAAGTCGGCCGTCCATCATTACATATTGGGAGGCCGTCCACCGGAGTCGCTTGGCTTCTACGGGGTCTTCAGGGCTGGTCCCATCGGTCGGATACAGAACAATCGGATCCATCCAGCTTGGCTCGATCGCCAGTTGCAACACCTCCTCGGTCCTGTCGATGCTCGGCTGCTCGAGACTCTCCACAAATATTCGACCCAAGGCGTCGTGGGCTGATGTCGCAAGCCTAGAGAGTGCATTGGCCCGAGCGTTCTCTGATCTGAGAATGTGGGAGATCTCGAAATACTTCAGGTGTGCCACGAGGTCTCTCACCTTCCGAAAATATTTTGCCATGGTCGGGTCTCGCGCCTCGAATTCACCTTTGATTTGTCCCACGATCAGCTGAGAGTCGGAGAAGACTCTGAGGCTGTCGATCCCAAGCTCCTTTACCACTCTCAAGCTAGCGAGGAGCGCTTCATACTCAGCTTGATTATTGGAGGCTTTGAAGTCGAATCGGAGGGCGTACTCGGTAACCACTCTCTCCGAGTTAGTGAGCAGGAACCCGGCCCCGCTCCCTCGAGGGTTGGAAGCTCCATCGATGTGCAACACCCAGGTAGACCCAGGGTCAGGTTCGGAGATCGCAGCCTCTTTGGAGCCCTCGGCTTTCGATGCTTGATCGATTGTCGGGCATTTTGCAATAAAGTCAGCCAAAACCTGGGCTTTCAAGGCTGGTCGTGGTCGGTACTGAATGTCAAACTCACTCAGCTTCATCGTCTATTTCGTCAGTCGTCATGATGTGTCGGGGTGACGCAAGATCGCCCTCAGGGGCTGGTTGGTGAGGACCACGATAGCGTGTGCTTGAAAATACAGACGGAGTCGTTGTGCAGACACGATCAAGGCGAATATCATTTTCTCCATCTTTAAGTACCAAGCTTCAGCTTCGTGGAGCACTTTGCTAGTATAGTATATAGGTTGATGAATTCGGCTCTCGTTCTCCCGGACGAGCACCAAGCTAACTGCCTCTGGGGAGGTTGCCAAGTAGAGGTACAGTGTTTCTTCAACTTTTGACTTTACAAGCAGTGGTGGGGAGGCCAGATATCTTTTCAGATCCTCGAAGGCCTACCGACACTCTTCTGGCCAAGAGAAGTCCTTCGCCTGCCTCAGAGTTTTGAAGAATAGGAGGCACCTCTCAGCCGATCGAGAAATGAATCAGCTGAGTGCGATGATCCTTCCGTTGAGCTGCTGTATCTCCTTTTTGGTGCCTGGGTGCCGCATATCGATGATTGCCTTTATCTTCTCAGGGTTAGCCTCAATTCCTCGTTGAGAAACGAGGAACCCGAGAAACTTTCTCAAAGTCACCCCGAAGGCGCACTTAGTCAGATTCAGCCTCATCTGGTGTTGTCGCAGAGTGCGAAAAGTTTCTTCAAGATCTTGGACATGATCTGAGGTCTGCGCGCTCTTCACCAGCATGTCATCTACATACACCTCCATGTTGCACCCGATTTGATCTTTGAAGACCTTATTGACAAGTCGCTGGTAGATGGCTCTGACATTTTTTAATCCGAAGGGCATTACTCTATAGCAGTAAAGGCCCTTAGCAGTCACGAAGGCCGTATGCTCCTCATCTTCAGGTGCCATCCAGATCTGATTGTATCCAGCAAAGGCGTCCATGAAGCTGAGCAGTCGATGGCCGGACGTCGCATCTACCAGCTGATCGATTTTTGAAAGTGGAAAGCTGTCCTTCGGGCAGGCACGATTTAGGTCGGTATAATCGATGCAGATCCTCCACCTTCCGTTGGCTTTTTTCACCATGACAACGTTGGTGAGCCAGTCGGGATACGTGGTTTCTCTGATAAAGCCCACCTCGAGTAGCTTGTCCACTTCCTCATCGATGACCTTCTGTCTTTCAGGAGCGAAAGACCGCTTCTTCTGCCTCACCGGCCTCACTCCAGGGTCGATGTTGAGTCGGTGAGTCATCATCTCTGGGGGGATGCCAGACATATCCATAACCGACCAAGCGAATATGTCGGCATTGGCCTTCAACAGCTCTATTAGCTGCCGTTGCTCAGGGTCGGATAATTGGGATCCGACCCAGACCACTCGTTTGGGATTCTCCGCTATTGGGATGGAAACCAGCTGTTCGGCCAGTTCGCCCCATTCTTCCTCTCCCTGTTGGTCCAACTTGTCGGCCGTCAGGGAGTCCTTCGATTCGTTGCTTTGAGCAGAGATTTGGAAGCATCGCCGAGCGAGCTGTTGATCCCCTTGCATCTTTCCGACTCTATTTTCAGTCGGGAACCAAACCAGCAGGTGGTACATCGAGACTATCGCTCTGAGGGCGTTTAGTCCGGGCCTTCCAAGTATGGCGTTGTAGGCCAAAGGTACTTGGACGACCGCAAAGGTTAAATGGACTGTGCTTTGTCGTGGTTCGGTCCTAGCTATCACGAAAAGAGTAATTTTCCCTTCCACTGTGACAGCATCTTCAGCAAAACCTACTAGGGGTGTAGAGACTCTCTTGAGCCGATCAACCGACAGTCGCATTCGGGAGAAGGTCGAGTAGAACAAAATATTAGTCGAACTTTCATTATCAACATGGATCCTTCTTACATCATAGTTTGCTATTGTTGCCGAGACAACAACAGCGTCGTCATGGGGAGTTTGGATTCTCCGAGTATCTTCATCTGTAAAAGTAATTACATCATCTTGGCGCAGCTTCTTCGTTGACTCCCCTCCGGCGGTCTTCCCCCTGTCCAGTCGTTTGGAGATCATGTTGATGACTCCGGCCGTGGGCTGATTGTTCGCTGCCTCCTCAGTCGATTGGGGTCGTCGGTCGGGGATGGGTTGAGTCGGTGGGTTCCTTCGAAATTTTTCGAAATACCCTCGGTGTATGAGGGCCTCGATCTCATCCTTAAGTTGGATGCACTGCTCGATGTTGTGGCCATGGCCCTGATGAAATCGACAGTACTTTCGTCGGTCGAGGCCCTTTGCCTTCAAAGACGGAGGCCGTCACAGATATTCCTCTCCTTCGATCTCCATCAAAATCTGCGCACGAGGAGCAGAGAGAGGAGTATAGGAGTCATACTTGTGACGCATCGGCCTCGGACTCCACCGTCGAGGCAATCTCAGGCTCCGTCGCTTGGGTGAGACCCGCTTGTCGGTCGGGGGCCCGCTAGGCTCGGCGGGAGCCTGACCTTTCCTTCGCTTCTCCTTCGGTCCCTTGGTCTCGGTCAGGCACCGGTCGGAAGCTCCTTCGTCCGCGCACATGTATTTGTACGTGCGCTCCAGCAGTTCGACATATGTCCGGGGGAGGGTCTTGTCCAAAGAGTATGTAAATCGGGACCCCCTTAGCCCCCTCTTCATGGCTGAGATAGCCATGTCTTCATTGAGGTCCCGAACCTCAAGCGTGGCTGCATTGAATCGCGTCACGAAGTATCGGAGCGTCTCATTTTCTCCCTGCTTGAGAGAAAAAAGGCTGTCCGAGGTTCATGGCGGCTTCCGGCTGGTGCTGAAATGGGCCACGAAAGTATGTTCGAGCTGTCCGAAGGAGTGAATACTTCCTGAGCAGAGGCCGGAGTACCAGACCCTGACAGCTTTGCGAAGTATGGTGGGAAAACCGATGCAGAGGAGGGCATTGGTTGCCCCTTGGATCGTTATGAGAGTCTTGTAGCTCTCCAGGTGGTCAACTGGGTCGGTGGAGCCGTTGTAGGGCTCCACATGGGGCATCTTGAACCGACTAGGAATCGGCTCGTCGAGGATAAATCGAGAGAGAGGTTGGGCGGTCTGAAAGTCGACATCGTTCGAAGACTTCTGTCCGTCCACCTGGAGCTGGGCGAGTCGACGGTCGATCTCTTCAAATCTGCGTTCGTAATCGTCGATCCGTCGGTGTTGGGAGACCCCAAAGGTCGAGTCTCCCGATGAATCCGAGAGAGAGGCGGACGGTGTCCACGGCCGCTTCTCCTTCCTCGCTCGCTCCAACTGGGAAGGAGAGGGACGCTCGGACCGGCGGGCATCACGCCGCAACCGCCTCTCCCCCTCTTGGTGGGAATGCCGGGACGGCTGCTCCTGGAGAGGAGATGGAGACCGACACGGGCGTCAGCGGCTGCTCCTGGACGGCATCGGGCATGCCGCCGGTTGCTCCATCGGCGAGTGCGGCAACCGGGTTGGTCGTTGCTGAAGGCTCTTGACTGCATCCATCAGCACAGTCATCTACCACACAATCACCGTGATCTGCACCTCCATGGTCACCACAGGATGCGGAGAGCTGGGTTCCGCCATGGAGGGTGGAGGAGAGACCTCTTTCCGACAGGAAGAGGGCCTCGCCGATCCGGTGGCTCTCGATCGCTGGGCCCTGGTTCTTGTCATCTCGAAAGAATTTTTCAAACTCTATGGAGGTCGTGATCTCGCCCCTTCCTCTCGCGCCAAAACCTGTTGCGGCCAATCCCCTCGTCGCCTAATCGTCGGAAAACGAGCGCCTGCAAAAGAAGTCCACACTGACCAGAGATGCCTCCGGCGGAGACCCTCCGACGGTCAAGTCAGAGAGGAGACTAGGCAATAGTAGAAAAGAATCAGGGGGGTCAGCGAGAGAGAGCCAGAGAGGTATAGAGAGAGCTCAGAAGCTTAGAAAGAACCTTCCTTCAGCACTGTTGCCTTCTCCGTTTTATAGTAGGGCGCGGCGTGGTCCTGTCATTAATGGCGCAGATGATTGGAGAGTTGTCAAATCGTCGGAGGCTGTCAGAATCGCCGTGGAGCTGTCAAATCGCCGTGAGGCTGTCAAATCACTAGGGTTGACCCATGTCCAGGGTGGGACGATGTCCCCAGGGTGGCCACGCCGCATGTCCTTGTCAGGACAGTGGCCCACAGCAGTCGTACGGTATTTTGGAGAGCCAACCGACCATACGCCGGCATTTGGTTGTGGGACGTCGGGTGAAGTCCCGGGGACACCGTCGGCTGGTCGGGTGCATGGCAGGAGCCGGTAGAGTCAGGCGCTGCCGTTCGGCTAGTCAGGAACAGAACGGATCTGCCTGACCGATATACCTTCGATCGGGTGGTATCGACAGTCGTCGGTCGGTATAGTCGGTAGAGTCGGGCGCCGGTCGGGCAGATCCACTGGTGAGTCGGCGTGAAAAGGGTCGGTCGGTATGTCTCATCACCTACTATCAGAAATATTTGCACCTTGAACATAAGAGGAAAAAGGGCAATCTACATGCCTAGGCCTCTAGCACCATCTTTTACCTGAACGATATAATCTCTTACTTGGATGAGGAAGAGCCATGGTGCAGCAGTAAGGTTACTCCATCTCTGAGCATTAAAGGTTTGAAATATAAAATTAGTCTCTCCACACATTGAAGTAAAATGGTATATCTTCGACTCCCTCCAAACCCTACAAATCAAAAAATCATGCATTGGAATTCCCTTTATATAACATATTTTTCGGATGGGTTATTTATTTAAGTGAACCATCCTCAACCATTTCACCATATTTGTTGTTTATTGTCACAGAGGCTTTTGGGGGATAGAGGCAAAACTCCTTCTATAGCTCTTCCGATCTGATAGAGAATTGATCCAGCTGAAAGAGAAGATGGCCTCTACCAGTAGAAGAGAGAATCGCCCTGCAACCAAATTAACAGAGGACCTGGTGGCCGAGATCCTCTGTCGACTGCCGGCCAAGTCTTCCTTCCGTTTCCAATGCATCTCCAAGTCATGGCGAGCCCTCACTTCCGACCCTCTCTATCAAAACAAGCTCCCATGCATGGTCTCCGGCCTCTTCCACAATGGGGAGCAACCGCTCTCCGACATGTCTTCTGATTGCTTCAAGCCGTTGATCAACGGATACATCAAACTATCGACTGCTTGCACCCTCCAACCGATGCTCAGCTTCTTGCTACCTCTTGAAAGTATTCGGATCGTGGACTCTTGCAATGGTTTGCTTCTCTGTGGCACTTGGCATCCATGTTCACTTTTCTCCAGATACTATATCTTCAATCCTGCCACTAAGAAATCGGCTGCTCTCCCTAACTGTTTTGGAAGATTTCGAACTCTAGCACTGGCTTTCGATCCCCAACGCTCGCCTCACTACCATGTCCTTCACTTCAAGGAAAGCCAGGGATCAACCGAGCTTGAAATTTATTCATCCAAGACGGGAGTGGGGCAAGTGCCAACCACTGTGGAACCATCACTCCGGTCGAATTGTCGGCTTGTCAGGGGTTTAGAATGAAGGAATTGTTTACAGGTGAGCCTTGGCTTCTGCTCACAACCTTCTCGTGGGAGTTGATGTTGAGAGAGAGGTTCTTCGGAAAATGGAGCTACCAAATTCTACAGATAATGGACGCAAGGGGCTTTTCCTTCACAACCAATGCATTGGGTTCTCTGGAGGTTGCTTGCATTATGCACATAAAGGTAAAACTGAACTGCAAATTTGGGTTCTTAAGGATTTAGATGGTGACCAATGGAGTTTGAAACATCGTGTCTTGGCATTGCATCCGGATGGAAATGTTGTCTATCTACAACTTTGTGGTTTGCATGATTTGAATTTATCTGGATTTCTTGTTTTAATTGTCGACATATCCTAGAGTTATGAGTTCTGAAACACAGTTGCTATTCCATTTTCGAAGCCAGCATGCTTATATTATTATTATTGTCCTTCATATTTGGTAAACATTTATGGTAAGATACAGTTTTTCATATTATTTCATGCTTCATTATATTGTTAGGGTAGGTTATACTTCTATATATTAAGCTTTTTATACTATCATACTTTGCCACACTCATTTAATTATCAAACTTTTAATTTTGATTTAGAAGGCTGGATTTGTTTGTTCGTTGTTTGAATATTTCACAATTAGAGAAGGAAAAAGATTATTTGGAGGTTGTTCAGAAATCTACAAGTAGAGCCACATGCAGCTCAAGTTGCAAGTATGGACCAATCTATTTTGTTTGGATCCCAATAGCTCAAATTATATTGTAAGTTGAGTTATTTATTGGGTTGCAACTTTTAGTTATCTTGTAGTATATTGATTTGCAGTCAAAAAAGACTACAAATAAGTTACAACTATTTAAATTAATATTTTATTTTATTTTATTTTTAAATCCTCTCCTTCTTCTCTTTCTCTCTCCTTCTCTTGCCTTGTTTTTAAGTTCCTCCTCACTTCCACCCTCAATGCTACTTCTAGCCTTTGCCACCTTTGAGAGACCACAGCTGCCTCATTTATCTTAAGCTTCGCTATAGTAGGCCTCTCCTTCTCTTCCTTCCTTTCCCCTTTCCTCTTCTGCCTTGCTGTGAAATTCCTCTTGACTGTTGCCCTTAATGTTGTAGCTAGCATTTGTCACCTTCGAGAGGCCCACAACCATTCTCTACCTCACACTCCATATTACACTTCTCTTCCTTATCCATTGCCGTTTACTCTTTTTGTCTCTCTCTTTTGCCTTTTGCCCCCTTCTTAAGGCCTGCATCGCCTCTCACTCCTTATCAGTAGGCATTTAAATCTACATGCAGGCCCTCGCCACTTGTAGCTTCGATGCTGACTTCATAAGAACATCATTATCTCCGTATATAGCAAACACTCCAACTTAGCATATGCTTATAAACTGTTTGATGAAAATTTTGTCATAAAAAATGCCTTTCCTTTTCAAAACTCTCCTTCAAATATAAGAAATGAGCTTCATTATAAGTCAATTACTGTAACTAAAGTTAAAATGCGGCTTGAGTTGCGGTGATAACTTCAACTATGGAGCTCTAACTAGGCTCCTAGAGTGGCAATTTTGTTTAGGAAAGAGAGAAGAGTCACATCCTTAACATTTTCCTCTCTCCCGCTTCCTTTGACCTCTTAGGATGGACTCCCACTCCCCTCGCCTCTGGGAAGGCCGCGCACGTCCCGTTGTTCATCAACATAAAAGTAGGGTACTAAAATTTATTCAAAAATAGGTTTGACCATGTGTATAGCTCAAAAAAAAACATCACATCATATTGTCTATTTTCTTGTTAGTCAGTGTCTTTTTCATATTTATATAAAATGCTTATAAAGTTCTCAATTTGTATAAATCGGTCCTTCCGCTAATCTTCATCGACCGAATTTAGTTGAGGCTAACAATGGTTTAGAAGGACAAAAACATCCTTGTCTTAATACTGAATGGTTCTCAGGCTTGTTACTTCTTTCTCACTTCATATTCTTCTCAACCTTGCTCTCTTCTCACTCGGGACAGGGCCACTTGGGAACTACCATTGTAAAGGCATAGGTTAAAGGAGTCAGTTAAGTGTGAGAACTAGAAATAAAATTATCTAAAAAATATGAAATTAATATCATTAAAAGAATATAAATAGAATATACTCTATTTTATGATCATCTAGTTATACAAGTAGAATATTTCATTGTCATCTATTATTTTATTCACCTATTTAATTCCATGGCTTTGGAGGGTGAGACCATGAGGGTGCAATGGGATGATCATGACTTTGCAGGCTTCCCTCATCATCATTCACAACAAAGTTTAATTAGGTAGATATTTGTATTTTTTTTTTTTTTTCATGATATAGAGTCATGCAAAAATAAGAATTTATGGAACATGTCTATGGATACAAGCATGCCTGTATCATCACTTTTCATATGGTGACTTGGATATTTGGCTTAAACTTTTAATAATATGGATAGCCAATTGCAACAGCATTTTAATTGGACAAAATTAGTGGTCTACAAGCTCTATCGACCACAGAATCAAGAGTAGGAAGAATACCATCCCATACTTTGAAATTTGATCATAACAACAAATGCTTATAATCTAGCAGAAATTTGAGTTGCAGCAACTTTTTCGTTATTTTTCGTCGGCAATCCCACCACAAAGGAATGGAGTGTTGACATAAAACATTCCAGTTTCTTGCCATTGGTCTTCGATCCCTGTCTCTCCCGCCGCTACCTTGTCCTCGGCTTCAGTCATGGCTACTGGGATGGGGACGAAGAGCTCGAGATCTTCTCATTTGAGAAGGGCGAGTGGATCAAGAGCCAGGTATGCTGGAGATCCGAAGCCGGCGGCGAATCTTTTTTGTACATGGAATCTTTCATGTAACAAATGGTCGGAAGTTGATCTCGAGGGCAAGTTTTGTCGTAAGGATCTCAACATGTCATGCACTCGGGGGGTTATTTGCATTGCATCATGGAAGGTGAGGAAGGGACGAAGATTTGGGCTCTCAAGGACTACTGCAAAGCCGAATGTGGCATGAAGCATCTCGTGCGAAATATATTCACAATACTCTTGTAGAATGTCATCTAGATGTCGATATTCTTTTGTGTGGAGAGGAAATAAAGATCTTTTGCTATCACATGGAAAGCCATCCTAAAGTTTATTGTCTACTCAGCGTGTGATAAGATAGTGTTCCGGTAGGCTCATCATTATCTGCAATCGAGTTTGATGAGGTAAATGTTCGTAAATTTGCCCTAGTTATAATCTTGTGTTTTCTATGCTTATAGAATGTCTCTTGCAAGAGACGATTGCATGGTGAATGACGCTTATAAAAATTAAAAAGTGTCGTTGATGTGGTACACCACACGTGGTATAGGATATAATTTCTCCCGACAGAAATTATACCTTACACTGTGTGCCACATCTGCTTTAAGGGAGAAAGAGTCGCCCACTTTCCTTTCCTCCTTCCCGCAAATGATTTCGATCCATGGAGAGGTCTTCGGCAGTTCTGGCAAAGTACGACTCTAATGGGCTTTAGATTAGCTGAATATGCAACGCTACGTTGATAGATGCTGCGATCCGTTGATCATTTTAAATTGATGTCTCGATTAATAGGTATTTTGTATAAAGAAGATTCTAGGAGATATCCTCCAAATTTCCCCATAGCTCGTAGAGATCAATTTGTGCTCGCTTCAACGGATACTGGATTTCAAAAAGGATAGCCACAAGACATTCCAACTTCTGATGGTTGTTAATTTTTTTTTAAAAAAAATTAGGACCGTCAACACATTGGGCTTTTTTTTTTTTTTTTTTCCAACATCGCCGCAAAAAATAAACCTACGTGTGAACATGGAGTTGTCTCATCATCAACAACCTAGAAAACCTAGAAAGTGCTTCAATAACTGCTTGCAACAACCATGATTGATGCCAAGCAGGGAAGAATTTAGCAAAAACATTGTGCCCATCACATTCATGGTTTATTTACTGTCATACCAACATACCCAAACACCGGTTCACAAAACCACAGCACGCACACTTGTGTGTACGAAAATCAATTGTTCATAGATAACCAACAAACCAATGACAAAATTGACATCATAAGAAAATTCAAATAAAAACTAAAACGAACACTCAGAATTGATTAAGCATATCCCGTTATACTGCTACAATTAAATTATCATCAATCAACTCAAACAGAAAATGCAGAAAGCAACTATGACGTACCAAAACTACTGCGAGTCCATACCATCCACTCTGTCAATAGGATGGATGGCATCTGTCTTCTAAAAAAGGACCATTTTTCTTAAAAAAGCAAAACTAGAGCCACATTCTCTTAGGCCCCAACAACTTCTGGTTCACCTTCCATGGGGACATCATCGGCAGGCCTGTCAATCTTAACACCCACATCCTCCTTATAGTCTCCATGAACCTGCAAACACCAAAATAGCCAAAAGAAATAGATAAAT
Organism: Elaeis guineensis; assembly: GCF_000442705.2. NCBI lineage: Eukaryota > Viridiplantae > Streptophyta > Magnoliopsida > Arecales > Arecaceae > Elaeis > Elaeis guineensis. The sequence goes on along the minus strand of NC_026005.2, from coordinate 62,526,324 downwards.
ATGCATGCATTCTACTCAATGCTCCAATTAAATCGCATCTGAGTCATTCTACAATTGCAGTGGCATGGACAGAACGGCACAGAGAGAGCAATAATGAGCACCTCCATGAGCTTCCCGAGATCAAATTTTGGGGCCTTCAGTATCTTGACCTTCCGAATGAACACATTCTGAAGCGGGTAAATGCTTGTTGTAGCTTTCTCGATCTCCTTCCCAATGACTTCAGGTATAAATTTCTGTACGAGGTCCTTGAGATCACAGGATGTAGCTTGGTTGACCATAATCTCTCTCATCTTGCGGCGTATCTGAATATAATACAAAAAATGAACTATTACACTTCGTTTGAGGTAAACTTATTACTCCTACATAAAAATAATGATTCACATATAACCCGGGTTGCAGCCCAAAATGTCATTTACCTGCCGGATCTGGCTAGTTTGAGCATAGCAAGTGCGCTTGACCTGATTTGGACGTCTCTTGGTAAAGCCAATACAGAACATCCGCAACGTGTAATTATCAGTGGTCTTCACATCGACATGTGCCTCGATGAGAGTTTGCCACTTCCGCACTAGAGATCTAAGCTTGTCAGTCGTAAAATCCATTCCCTGCAAGTGATGATGAAGGAGATGAATAACAAAAATATTAGAGTAATGAAGCTACCACCAAGGCACATACCCAGAAGTTTGTGAGGACATTTTTCCCTTGAACATCCTCAGCACGAAGCCGGATCTTTCTGTAAGCCTGGTCCTCATCATTCTGAAGGTCGGCTAAAGAAATTTCAAACACTCTGTGCTTCAGACCCTCAGATGCAATCTGGATAATGAGGGAACAAAACAGTTTAAATGTGACCACCAAAGAAAAAATGGAAATCAAGCATGTACAAGGCAATAAGCGAGATTTGTCACTGGTGCGAGTAGCAAGATGATTGATTCCTTAGGGAATCATGATAACAAAATTAGCCTGGACATGCATCACAAAAATAACATTGATAGTGTGCAGTGATGCTGGATCATCTCAGCTATGGTATTTAAAAAATCACAGCCTGCTATAAATGACAGAATGTAGGTAATTACAGTACTTGTTTTACTAATCCAATAGGATCTGTCTCTAAAGTTGCAAATTGGCTACATCAAATGAGATTCAAAGCAAGCCTGAGCATGACCAGACAAATCAAAGTGTGCTGAAACCTCTAAGACTAAATATATATGCATATACAAACAGCGAAATCCCCCAATCATACACCAACCAAGAATGTCATTTTTAAGGAAAAAGAAATTTGACCTCCCACAAACTGTTCCAACCCTATGCATGCAAAGTGCACAAATACACGCCTGAAAGATCAGAATGGCCTGTCCAAGCCTCTTATCTCATATTATTACACAATCAAACCATACAACTTTGCACACTGACCTCATACTGCACAACCACATCTCATGAAAGCTTGCATCTTGACACAGGAATTAGACTCATGGTAAACATAAGTAACTTGAACTAAGTGCAGGTGAACAAGCGACGAAAGGACCTCTAGAACATTGGGGATGCAAGAGCTCATACAAAAACATCAACCACTGAGCTAAACTTGATATGAGAGAGAGAAAAATCCTCACCTATTTGGCAATTGGTTTATTAACTAATTCGTTTAGAAGTGCCATTCTAATGCCATAGATTTCAAAAAAACAAAATTACTAGCGTATCGATATTTTAATTAAGCTTAATCATCATAAAACCTGCAAGCCTGAGTGTTAAAAAGCAAATTAGCAGAGTGAGCATGAAAGCAACAACCCAGGTAAAGACCCATATGCCAAAAGTGGATTGTCCAAGTTAAAATTTGCACAATCACAATAACCCATATAATTACTCTTGTTCACAGGGCCATTGATCTGCAAACCCCTATTCCAGATGTTCATCTAGCATGCCTAATCGCCTTTACTTAAAAATTTAGAAGGTCGCAAGCCTGCTCATGACTTGCAAGGAAAAAAAACCAACCTGATTAGAGCATATGTGAGAACAAACTATCCCACGGTTATACCACATTGACATAATAAACATTATGTCCCACAAAAAATGCAATTTATAACATCTTCCGAAAAAATTGATCAAAAAAGATACTTTCCGAGTATGGAAACCAGGTAAACATCTGGCATTAATTCACCAGCCATACTAGCAACAGCAAGCACAGAGCTTTCATGAAATTACAAGTAAACTTAAAAAACAAAATAAAGAAAAACAGATACGCAATTTAAAATGCAAACAAAAAGAACCTACAGAAGAAACAAAATAAGAATTCTCTAACATCATAACGAACAATTTGTGCAAAAGAAAGATCAAACTTCATAACCAAAAACATGTGTCAAATAATAGTACATATCCCCAAGGACTTGCGGTTCAAGTTCTAAATATTTAGACTGAAACCAAATATCCTCATATAACAATCGCACACAGTTCTATTTCAACCAAAGACTAACTTTATTATTCGGTAAACGCCAGCAAAAAGAATTTTTTAAAACATCTTCGACGCTTAACACAACAAAAACAATAAACACAAAGATCTTAACCCTAAAACAACCCAATAAAATTGTTCATATACTAAACCAAAACAAGAAGTAGTGGAAGAATATTCTATGAACAACATTAAAAAAAAAATTAAGCACGAAAATAACAATAACGAACCTTCGTACCCTGGGTCCTTGAGACTAGGGTTTTCCCAATGTTCCTCACATTGAAGACTGAGGGGGCCTTAATGTCGTACCAGTCCTTCTTGGCGAAGGGATCCACACTGCAATAGATTAAGAAAATCACAATTGAAAAGTAAAAAGAGGTAAAATAAGAAAGGAGTTGATATTGGCGTACGCCTTCTTCTTTCCTCCCTTCTTTCCCTTGGAGATCCTCTTGTTCTTACTGAAAGGATCGGAAACGGAGAAATAGATGAGAGATTGTAACACAAAGTGGGGTTAAAAAAAAAAAAGAAAAGAAAAGAAAACGGAAGCAAGGGTCGCATCCTCACCCGACCGCCATGTCTGTGGCTGCCGCCGCTGCTCCTCGTCCAAGACAAGGGTTTTCGGCGCGACGCAACGAGGAGGGAGAAACCCCTACCCTAGAACCCACTCTTATAACTGCTAGGGCCGCACGAGTCGGACCGGACTCACCCAGACCTTAACCGGTTTCGTGTTCGGGTGGTGCTTATGGACCCGACCCAAACCCATTAGTTGGGAAAAAAAAAAAGAAAAGAAAAAGAAAAATTGAACCAAGTGGATCATCCAAGTTGGTCGGGGTTGTATGATCCAAACCCAATCTGAAATTTTGGGTTTGGGTCGGACAAATCGGGTTAAATTTATGGTTTGAGTCAAACTTTTAGCTATTCTTTTTATAGCTAAAATATATTAATGAATAATTAAATATATAATTACTTTAAAAACTTAAAAAAATAAAAAGATATATATATAAAATATCCATATTTAATGCTGTAAGTGCTACTTATTAAGGTTGAAATCGGATCGGATACAGATCGGATATCAGTATAATCATATCCATATTTGTTTTATCTGACGAATACAAATACGGATCTTATTAGCATACAAAAATTTATATCCATATTTATTTTAAATTGATACGAATACAATTCGGATATTGAAAGTGTGGATGCAATTACGATTATAAATATAAGTTGGATAATTAAATTTTATGACTATAGAATCAAAGATATTATCAAATAAATAATAAATCAAGTTAATACTATATTTATATAGTTATATATTTCTTTCAAAAATTAATATACTATATAAAATTATATAGAGTTACATGTAGATATGGATATTCGAATAAAGATCGGATAGTTGTCTATTTATTTTTTATTTTTTTTTAACAAATATAAATATAAATATGGATATAGATATAAGTGGGATTCTCAAAATTCTATGTATATCATGATTGATTTAGATACGAAAATGGATTTGGATGAATATTATCTATATCACTTTCACCCCCAACTATTTGTCGAAAGATGTTGCTTAGAGCAGGGAAACATGATTTTGTCCACAAATTTTTCAAAAAAGATGCGGAAAGTGGACTACCTCCAAAACGTTAACTTACAAAGGTAGGTAGCAGCACAAAAAAGGCCTTATTTTGTTACTCGGCCTCTTAAATTTCATCAGTGGTTCTCTCACGATGCTTCCAGATTTTGCAGTTTTTGTGAGAGTCTTTTGGCAATGGTGAATGGAAAAGACAGATGGTTGGAGCACCTAGTGTTTATTACGAACTAACATGTTGCCTTTATAACAGTAGGAGGTGGAAAGATGCAATGGTGGAGGTGCAATCTAACTTACAAACTTGGTGCTGTTGCATGCTGAATGCTGTTCATATGGTAGTCAGTCAATGGCCTATCTGAATCAATCGGAATTTTTCTGTCATTATTGTTTATCTACTTGAATTTGATTCTCAGATAAAAATGAGTTCTGGTAGTTCCATTTGAAGACTATGATATATATGCTAGTCATATTTACTACATTTGCTGGTCTAATCAACTTCCTCTGGTGGCATTTGCTGTTGAGCTGATACTTTCAGGAATTTTTATCAGAAGTTTTTGTTAGGCTTTTACTTTTGCAAATTTTGGCCTAGTATAAGAAGGAATAGTTCAACCCTGAGTTCAGTAGCTGCATTTATCTATTACTTTGCATCTTCTTGCTTTGTTTATCTTCTATGCCTCAGGCCATATATATGTACTTCAGGTGCCTGCCATATGGAGTCAAAACAATGCTCTTCAAACAGCAGAGATATTATTTGAAGTCAATCCTTCTCATCCAGCATCAGTGCTTCATCAGTTTACTTTGTCTACTTTTTTGACTTATCTTGGTTTTCTTCTTCATATTTTGATTTGTCCCTCCAGGCAATCTGATCCCCCGCTTACTACTAGTGCATATAATAGCATCTATCTTCTCCTTCTGTGGCCGACACATGTTTATGAGTATGGTTGCCCGTTTATATTCCCAAATTATGCTTCACAACTCACAGTTTCTAATGGGAATTATCTTATAAGATTTTATGATTGCTGGTTCTTACTCCTATATGATGTTACAAAATTTATGGATTCCGATGAGATCTATATCGTATGTTTATATGCTGGCCTGTTCATACTCTCAGATGATGTCTTAGAGCTGATGGATACTCATGGGAAGTGTATCATTCATTTATATGGTTGCCTGTTCCTTTTTCTGATGAGGTTTTAAAGTTGATCATTACTGACGGGAATAATATTGTTCTCTCAAAACCCATGGGTACTGGATGAGATTTATTTCACATGTCATTATGGTCGCCAGTTTCTTAATCCCAGATGATGTTCTAACATTGAGAGATACTGATAGGATCCAGGTTTCTGATGGGGCTTTTAAATTGGATGCTGGTGGGAAGGACACTACTTGTCCTTCTGCCCGTCCACTTACATTCCCACATGATGTTTCAAAAATGATTGTTTCTGATAGGAATTATGCTATTTGGTTCTTAATTTTCTGCAATATTTTCCAAGGATTCTTGTTTTTCTTGTCTGTTATAACCCCATATGATGTTCTACTCACTGATGGGAATGAAGCTATAAACTTAAAGGCTGAAATATTGCAGACCAAACTGGTGGTACATTGTATCATTTTCTTCAATGCAATATGGGCAACTGTTTGTTGGAGTATGATTCTTTATGTTTTTCTTTTGGTCTTCTTGCCTTCAAAAACTGCTCCAGAGATTCACCTCTACTAACCAATCTTATCTGAATGGTGAAGCACATCCCCTGTTTATATTTTTAAATTGCAGCAGACTCTCCTTACTTTTCAACTGTATGGGTTTTTTGCAATTATGCTCCACAGGCATGCGAAGGTCTATCTGGCTTTCAGTATAGGTCTTTTTTCCATGTGGAAGATGAAGGATCTGAACTTTAGAGTGGTGGTTTGGTTTTATCGCATGTTCTATTTTCAGATAATGATGTTCTTTATTCCAAGTATGGGCAGCTGGGTCGCCAGGCTAATTGATCCTCTCACAGTCTCACAACCATGGAGCTTCAAGGTCTGTCAATTGGGTTGGATGCGGACAGTTTTGGATGTTGCTTTACATCTGTTTCTTCATTGTCAAATCTAAAACATTTAAGCATCATATTGCCAGAATGTGGGCTGTTTTAATTCTTGTATGTTGTCCCGGTCCAGATTGGATATGCCTACATTTTGGCCTCCTTCCTTTTGGTTGTAAATTGTTGGTCAGGCTCCTTGTTTAGGTTAGGTTCGTACATGCTTTGTGTTGTATCTTTAATGACTTTGTATTATCTTTTATATTCTGTTATAATGAAGCTGCAGCTTCTCTTCTTACCCAAACACAAAAAAAAAAAACTCCCACAGCTCCAGCTTCCATTGGCTTGGAAGCAGGAGGGGAGAAGGCACAATGAGGTCCAAACTACTTGGTCCACTCTACCAGGGGGACACAGAGTTCCACTTACCTCTAGCCCTGAGACTCATCCAACAGTATGATTCAACTAAAGCATCTCAATAAGCATGAACTGTGGAATGCCAAAATAGGTTTACTGGGTATTTAGATCTTAGTTGCAAAGGGGTAGTCGTTTATAGAATATCAAATGCTTAGAGCACCTAAAAAATACTTGGTTTGACAGATTAGAATTGCACATGAATTTGTTCTTCTATATGTACTCAATGACATATCTAAACTATAATTATACTTCATAAGTGAATTGCTATCACATAAATATTCTAGTGTAGTATGCAATGTGTCGTGTTATCTGTGAGACTGGTATTCGAACTAATTAGATCCTTACTTAGAAAGATGGATGACAATAGATATTTTTATTTTATTAAGAATGGGATTGTGGAGCCCTGAAGGCATAAGTGATATAACAAGTTATAATGTTAACAAAAATGAGAGTCCATTGTGCACAGATACCTTGAAAACATTTTTTTCCTTTTTCACCGTAGAAACTCACTGAACTACGTACCAAGTAGAGATGCCAATATATCCACAAAGTAAGAATGAAAATTCACTTGTGACAATAGGTTTCTACTGAGAAGAAAGATGAAAGCCAAGTGCAGTTCCAGATATATTTATGGTCATATAATGGGTATTTACAGGACAATCCCATCCTGCTTACACTTAACTTTCTCTATGGATACATAATTACTGTTTACTGCTTCAAGAAAAAAACAGAGACAGACATTTTATTATCCCCAAACAAACAAACATCTGCGCATTAAGTTGCCCTGTGAATTTGCTTGGAGGATTTGTTCTTTTGCTGAGAGCAGAATACAATCCACAATCAAATCACAAATATTCTTTACCTGAGCAGGAAAATGATGAGGTCAAGACAACGAACCACAAAATTCAAACAATAGACTTCAGTTCAATGTGTTAATTTCTAATAGCAAGTTCTATCATTTCATAATTTTGAAGAGAAGAGGATCACAATGTACGAGACAAAGGAACCCACATCCACTATTCATAACATATCATGATTTTGTATGATTGTCATTACGAGCATTATGATGACCAAATAACATTATGGGCATTATGAATATGTTATGACAATTATACAGGGGTTGTATAAAAAATGTTATTACACAGGTAAATAAATAAAATAGCACAATGAAAAATATTTTATCAATCTTTATATAAATAAAAATATCAAGGTTAAATTAACATTGTTTTGAAACAAATGATTTCATTAAATGACACTGTCATTTCTCTGTTATAATCCACCATTTTCTGTTATAATGGTTAAAAACAAAAGTTATATCACGATAATGAAATCATTTGAAAATAAATTCTCTGAAAACTTTTAGACAAATAATAGTCCTTTGTAATGTTAAAATGGCTGACACGAGTTAGTAAAAGGGTATTCATTTTTCAAAAGCTAGTGCTGAATAAAACACGCCATCAAAGAGCAACTTTCCAAGATAATCTCTACATTAAATAAATACATATTACTCCATTGTCATAAACCATAAATTTCTAATAATGAGAAAGCTCATAACTGACAAGCCTTACCAAGATATTCAGAGTTGAGTAAATGAATACTGAGCTGCCATCAGTTGGTCTAGTTTCCATTAGGGGTGGAAATAGGCTAGACGGCCTGGCCTGCTGTCGGCCTGGCTTGTTTATCTAAATAAGCCAGGCATAGGCTTTTAAAAAGGCCTGTTTAAATAAATAGGCCAGGCCTAAAATTTCAAAGCCTGGTCTGAAAGCTTGCAGACCGGCTTGTATAAATATTTTATATATATATAATTTAATAAAAAAAATTTATTAATATGTATAATTAATTAATTATTGAGATACTATTTTCTACTTTTCATTTGGTTCAAGTTATATTCTCTATAATTTGAGGCCTGTTAGAGACAGAAAATTATTGGGCTAGGCTTGTTGGCCTATTTAAAGTCCTTAATGTTTATAGACTTTTAAATAGGCTTTCAGGTTAGGCCAGACTTTTTTATTTTGCAAAATAGGTTAGGCCGAGCCTCATTTTAAGCCTGAACCAGTCCAAAAGGCCAGGCTCAGACTAGTATTTTACAATACAGGCCTGGCCTATTTAAGCCAAAGTCTGGCCTGATCTGACCTATTTCCACCCCTAGTCTCCATATTAGTTTAGAAAGCACCACTTCCCATGCCATTTTAGTACCTACCATCTCCATAGACTCATCTAGCTAAAACTATATCTCCTGTTCCCTGAGTTAACTCTTGGCTTCGATGCATGAAAAAATCTAGATCAAGCCTTTATTACCCCTTGGTGGCTACTCTATCTGCTGCCACCAGGCTTCTTGAATGCATTCATTTCTACATTTGTTCTTTGCACACATTGTTCTTATTATCTTTGGAAGACATTGTTTTTATGCTATGAAAGTGTATAATTATCAAACAAATGAGTGCCATTCAGCCATCTTAGCATCAATTTTTCCTTCAACATCCAAATACAAAACATTAGTACAACAATCAAATCATGGACCCAGTGCACCATTTCATTCCGGAAGAATTGTTCAAATGTTAGCCAAAGGGAGACATGCAACCTCTATTATTGGTCTATCCACAAACTTGACTTAAAGGAGCAGTTTTCATTAATAGAAGACCCAAAACCTCTTCTGAAAGTCCTATATCACGTATATCAGGATGTAGATAAGTTTCCATATATGTGATGATTGTCATGCAAATTCTGTTTTCTGAGCATTACCCTTAAAGCTTACATCTATCTTTATTTTGTCATTATACTAAGTTAATATTTAAAGACCCCTAATCAAGGTCTGCGGAACCGGTACCGGTGGCCGGATCGGCCGGACGACGGTATGGTTCGGCACGTCTCCATTCCGTTCCGAACCGAGACGAACCGACGAAGGAAAATGAAGCCGAATCGAAGAAGAAAAAGAGAGAAAGAGAGAGAAATAGAAAGACAGGGAGGAAGAAAAAAAAGGGAGAGAGAACATCAGAGGGGCCGTCGGAGAGCCTCCGGCAGACCGCCGTGGCCCACAGGTGGCGTTTACAGCCCCTGCGGCTCCACGACGTGAAACAGAGGTGATCCGCCCCTGTTTCTATTTTTTTTTAAAAAAAATATTTTTTTAAAATGAAGCTGGCACTGGGTTTGTTGGCATCACTTAAGTGAAGCTAGCAAACCCCATGCCGATTTCATTTTAAAAAAATATTTTTTTAAAAAAAATGGGAAACAGGGGTGGATCGCCCTTGTTTCACGCCGCGGAGCCGCAGGAGGCGTTTACGCAGCTCGACGGCCACGACAGCCCGTCGGAGGCCCTCCGACGGCCCTTCCGACAGACCTCCCTCACTCTTTTTCTTCCTCTCTCTTTCTCTTCCTCTCTTTTCTTTGTTTTCTCTCTTTTCTTCCACGGCACCGGCATGTGCCGTTTTCCATGCTGGAACCGTCTCGGTTCTCCATCGGGACGGTTCGGCATGCCCCGTACCGAGCGGTTCGACTCAGTACGGCATTCTTTGCCCCTAATACTTGTTCAAAGGTTCTAATTTTTTGCCCGTCTCATATGCTTTTCTATGTCTCAGCATGATGCTCTCTACATTTGTGGTTTGACCCTAAACAAATTACTCAATTGGAGTGTCAAACTACTGCATTCAGAGCAGGTGAAAGAAAGAAAAAGATCTAAGCCTCATCTTTTTAGCACATATATATGTTATTGGTTTCAGACCATTTGGTAACGCATGAAAATCCGATTGCCTCAAATTGGGATTTCACACTATTTTTTAGCTCTAAGACATGATTTCTTTTGAATTACCACTCAACTGGAGATTGTAGAGATTGTCATGTTTGTGTATGTAAATGGGGACTGAAACTTCATTGAAAGGAATATTTCAAGGGTAAGTTGCACAATAAACTAATTACTTTTTGATCCAATGAGTTCCTTCAACTAAAGCAATGGGCTTGATGTATCGAGTAACAAAGCTGCTTCAGTTTCTCAGGACATTCAGAGTAAATGTTTGTCATATGTAAAAAATAGAAGAGATCATAGAATGCTGTACCGAATCGAACCATCCGGTACGTGGCGTATCGAACCAGATCGACGGCCAGCCAATCCGATTTGGGCCTATTTTTCGAAAAATCCATCGAATCGGATGGTTCGGCACGATTCGACATCGAACCGAACCGTATCGACAGCATATGGGGGGTGGGGGTGTGGGTATTGTGGTGGGACCTGGGCTGTCAATTATTGGCAGTCGGGCTTCCTTTTCTTAGTGAAAGCTGAGAGGATCTCTTAGAACTCCCGAGAGACACGTTCTCAGACTTTTGACGATACGAAGGATCGAAAACTTCCAAAAAAATTAGAAAAAAGAAAAAAAAATTCTCAAATTGCAGCACTTCTTCAAGGAGATGACGATTTTCAATCGGGTGTCACACATGGATCCTTTCATTGATGTGGACGTATACAGGGAGGAGATCTTAAGATCAGATGTCGCACGGTTTGCTACCAACTACATAACACTTGATAGTCTTTTTTCAGAAGAAAACAGTCTTACGTCAGATGTTTGTCAATACCGAGTGACAGAAGAGCAGATATGCGAGGGTCGGTACTGATGGAAGTCATGTGAAAAATTTGATGACGAGTCAGTCATTCTGATAGCAGATTGAGAAGATAGTGAAGGCTATTAAGCCATTATACGAGGTACTTCACGTCGTGAATAGTGAAAGATACCTCCAAATGAGCTTCTTATATTACATGATGGAGAGGAAAAATAAACAGATCAATGAAAATGATCCAAAGCATGCTCAGAAATTCATTAACATCATTGAGCGTCGTTGGGACTATCAGATGGATAGGGATTTACATCTAGTCGGTAAGCACGAATTCAAAAATATTTTAAAATATTTTTTTCTTATACTTGTAAAAGTATAATTAATCAATTATGAAATTTATCTGTAGCTTACTATTTGAATCTGAGATTCCAGTATACCATTTCTGAGATAGATATGGATAGCAAGCTTCTTGTTGCTCTCCGTGATATGATATATAAGATAGTGCCCGATCCAGAAATTGTATTTTTGTATCTGCAAGAGATATGTTAGTTTCAAACAGATGTAATTATTCAACTGAATTCAATCTGTAATCAATAATATATTTATAAATTTAATAAATATATTTTTTATAGATGAAATAATTTAGAAATGGGTTAGACAACTTTGGAGTCCCATCAGCTGTCGTAAGCAAAAAGAAAATGAATCCAGATAAATTACATATCAATAATGAGCAATATAGATTGACATCACATGCCTAATAATATCATGAAATTTGATATGTAATTTTGCTTTTGTAGCTGAATGGTGGATTCATTTTGGAATGTCCATAAAATATTTGAGAGACATGGCTGTCCGTATTCTTTTCCAGATGGTCTCTGCCAGTGGCTATGAGCGCAATTGATCAACTTTCATCTTTATCCACAGCAAACAGAGAAATCATTTGATACAAAAATATCTCAACGATCTTGTATATGTTCACTATAATATGAGATTGAGACTAAAACGCGTTAAAAAAGAAGTACAGCTGAAGTACACTGATCCGACATTAGATGATTATGCTGACAAAAACGACGATCCGATCATCGGATGGCTTGCAGATCAGCAGCAGGAGCCAGAGCTTGATGAACCGGGATCCTCTCCACGACCAGCCAATGTGGTAGCTAAAGAGATCAAGATGGATCCAGGGCAATGGGCAAAAAAAAATTCCACATAAGATTCCAACTGATCAGTCACAGTCTGAGGGGACACAGATGAGTCATTCATCACATGACTCGATGTCCAATACATTATCACAGAGGTTTGAGCAAGAAATATTTAGACGAGGTTGATCAGCAACAAGACATCCATCCTCTCAATCATAAGAAACTCAGTCACAAAGGGGCACAAGGGGAGGAAAAGGAAAGACAGTTACACATGCACCACTCTTGAGAGTACAGGAGCTAGCTGACTCAGATTCGGAGATCAAGAAGAGTAGTCATGATGGTACTAGTAGTAGTAGTCATAGATCTGATGATTAAGAAGAAACTGAAGGATAGAAGATCACTGTTTATGAGACAGCCACAAGGTGATATTCGATTCACCGATAAGTCTCAGTTTACATATGCCACACAAGATAGGGATCATGAGGAGCCAATTTTATATAAACGATGGGCTCTTAGAGGTCGTCTAGCATACGATGCAGCTGCAGACGATCTTGCACGTGGAGTAGGATTCATAGATGTATCTAGATCATCCTCGTATTATGGATTCTATTATTTGCAGCTATTTTATGATCCATACGGATATGATGCATCCAAGGTATCATCTTCCAGTGGTTACTACCTTATGCAACCTGAAGCATCTTATGGATCAGATTTTGCTATCGACATATTTGGATGAGCTCCTTCACAGTCATACCATCATCTCGAAAATATCTCTCAGAGTCAGAATTTGAGTGAGAAATCTGAGATGTCTTACAATCCAGAGATGATGCCTTATGGGATGAATATTCAGGAGTATAGTACTTGATTAGAGGGACGGATTGATATTCCTCCAGACTATGTCGATGATCCAGATATCTACAAGTGTCACAGACATTCGATGAGATATTAGATGCAGAGCAGCTCTCGAGGTTAGTATATCATTCTTTGTGCTTGGTATTTTAAAAGTTTAAATATATTTTAATGCATATTTATACTTTTTTTAAAATTTTAGGATGATAGAGTTGTAATATAATATAAATAAATATATATTTAAAATTTTGGATCAAAATTCTCTATACCACTATCGAACTTAAAAATTAAACTCAAATATGTCAATAATATATAATATAATATAATTTTAGGTTTATAATTATGAATTAATAACCTAAAAATCCAAAAAAAATAAAATTAAAAAAAAATTATACCAGTATCGAATCGGTACGTCAAAGCATACCGTGTATCCGTACGGTACGGTATCGGTACTGTACCGTACCGACCCGACGCCAATATGGGTATTAGTACCGGTACAGCGATCCTTGGAAGAGACTTTCTTGGAAATGTCAAGCAATACTCAATGACAAGTTCGCTTATCCACAAAGCAAAGTGTTATATATAACATAGATTCCTGAAAAAATTACTTTGGAAGTGGCAAATAACAAAATTAAAGCTATACCCATGAAAAATATTAAATTAAGGTGCTGATCCAAATAATGTTAGAGGATTAAAATTGATGTTTAAAGCTTAGCATTCAAATGATCACTACATGTTCTACCAATATAACTTTTAAACAACATTAAATGATTTATGCCATAAGATTCCTTTCACCAAGTTATATAGAAAACCATTGTGAAGCAAACTAGAATGAGATTGAGCCTACGACATGGAATATTCATGGAGGAATATATATTTAACTTACCAGCATAATCATGAAACAGGCACTGCGGCAGTTATAAGACAAGGATTACAACTCTTGAGAACTCACAAGTCAGATACATATCACAAGGGAAAAAAGAAATGTCGGGTTTGAATATATGAAAACAGACCCTCTTCTTTGAGAAATATCCAATCATCAACTAGTCAACTGCTGGTCCCTCCCTCACAAATTTGGATATTATAGTTAAAATTTCATACAACTTAGCACACAAAGTATAGTGGTGAAACTGGTATGGATAATATCCGTCTGAATCCATTTTCGTATCAACATCAATCTGGATATAGATAGAAATTTGAGGATCCGACTAATATCCGTATCCGTATCCATATCCGTCAAAGCAAAATAGATATGGATATGGATAGACAACTATCCATATCCGAATATCCAAATCTACTTGTAATCCTATATAATTTTATATAGTATTTATTAATTTTTAAGAAAAATATACAACCATATAAACATGCTATTAACTAAATTTATCATCTATTTGATAATATCTTTGATTCTATAGTCATAAAGTTTAATTATCCAACTTATATTGGTAATCATGTCCATCCTTTCAGTATCCAAACTGTATCCACATCTATTTAAAACAAATATGGATATGAATTTTTGCATCCGAATAATATTCATATCCGTATATGAATATCAAAGTTTAACACAAAATTTACAATAAGTATGTGCTTACAAGTACTTTTCAAGAAAATATTCAAGAATTAATGTTGGATTACCAGCTGCTAGTCCAGAGTATAATCCCGGGGAAAATACACCTTGAATCATTACCTAAATGCCTTTATATGGATAAGTGTAGAAAGGGTGATAGAGAGTCTAGAGCAAAAGAGTGAAGTTCTCTTCTCACTTTTCTTTTTTAAACCACCATGAAAAAACTTCTCATATATTCAAAATGGGTGATGTTCTCACGTTCATAAAACTGAAAGGTAGTCTCTCATTTTTTGTGGGAGACCAACTCCCTTACAATTCAAATTCCATCTCCCACTCGCACATGGTGGGCTCAACTTTGTCCCCACATAAATATGTATCACTCTATATTACTCATATATCCATATATTCATACTTGACAAATAGATTGTGCGACCAGCAAGCATATTAAAGTCTTTATAGCTATTCACCTATTAGAGATAAATAACAGCTCGAATCCTAAACAAAAAATATCTTGCTGTACCCCAGACTCCTTTTGTTACATCGATCTCAACATCTCTAGTCCCTCAAAATAAATTTTAATATATATAAGAGCATGCTAGACCATGGACACTACTTATATCCACAATTATGTCTCAGATTTTTATAATTGACATAATTGGTCGACCGGTGAATATAAGGATGTAGACAAAATAGTCTTTCTTTTCAACTTGAATCCCTCAATTTCAATTTAGTAGCTTTCCCAGATATGCTTCGTTAGACCGTATTATCATGGTCACTGGTTGCATACTAAAGTAGCTTCCACTAAATTGAAAAATCAAGAAATAATTAAAGTCCTAAGGGTACTATTAGTGGTTATATAAACCTCAAGGATCTCACACAGTGAAGAAGCAGGGATTCATTCTCTCACTAATCCTTTTGGTCATCTAATCATCTTAGCACATGTGGTATGAATCACGTGCTACGATATTAATTCTTTTTCATAAAAGAGTGTATGTCTTATAGTATCGAAGATACCGTACAGACTTGAGTTCAGACACACCGCAGTGCCCAACCTGAGTCCTTCAAATGTCCTTTCTTTCTTGACAATTAAGAACTCATCTCTGGCTTCTAAACAGATTAAGTAGATGGTAGAGATGTCTACCTTGGTTACAATATTATTATTATTTTTAAAAGTATTGAAGTAACCTCATCTTGACTTCTTTGTCAAGGTGACAATTGTTTTGAGCTCAAATTTCAATTTAGGGTTCACATTAGTTTAAAACTGTCTCATCTCTACACGTCTTAAAATAAACGTCAAAGGCGATTACCCATGTGAGAAGGCCAATCTCAATCCGTCGACATGCTTTCATAATATATGCCTAACACATGATTATTATATATGTACTTTTCTTATCAAATATGAAACTTATCCATAGTAATCTCAGACATCTTGTTAAACAAACATCATCCATTAAACAATAAGAAGATACAAACAAGGTCATATGAACAAATCATACTTCAAAAAATATATCATATCCTTCTTAATCCAAGAGATCTTACATGCTCAACAAATACATCTCTAGCAATTGGTTTGATGAGCAGATCTGCTATCATTTGACGTGTCGGAATGTATTGCAAAGTCACCTCTTTCTATGCTCCAATGCCTCTCATAAAGTTGTACTTGATATCAATATGTTTAGTTTTACTGTGATACTTGAGGTCCTTCGTAAAGGCGATGACTGCTTGACTATCACAATGTATAGTCACTGGACTCTCACTATTACTCAAGAATCTCAAATATTTAAGAAATCTGTTCAACCAGATGACTTTCTGCACTGTTGTTGAACAAGCCACAAATTTGACTTCCATCATGGATAATGTTATACAAGTTTGCTTCATGCTACTCCAAGAGATGGCACTATTATTGAGCAAGAATACATAACATGAAATGGATTTACATTCATCTGGATCTCCACCCCAATCAGCATCTATAAATCTCTTTAGACATAAGTCATTTTCATGATAGCAAAGGGAATAATTCACAGTGCCTTTCAAATATCTCTAGATCCTCTTGATAGCCTTCCAATGATTTGATCCTGGATTAGACTGATATCGGCTGACTAAAATCACTGCATAACATATGTCAGGCCTTGTACATATCATAGTATATATAAGGCTCCCAACTACACTAGAATATGGTACTTTGGCCATTCGATCTCTTTCTTCTGGAGTCTTTGGACACATCTTAAGGCTTAAGCCTTCACCTTTTGCTATATGAGTATCAATTGGGTTGCAATTTTCTATATGAAAATGCTCAAGAAGTTTTTTTATATACGTTTTTTGTGACAAAGCCACAAGATTTCTTGAACGATCTCTATGAATTTTTACACCAAGCATATAGCTTGCTTCACCCATATCCTTTATTTCAAAATTTAAAGACAACCATTGATAAGTGCATAAATTTATCCATAGAAGCATTAATTTATGGATCAAATTATTTTTATTCTTTTAAAATTGATGCTTCTTCGTGTATTTTACAAAAAATGGGTGCACTAACATGAAGAGCACGATTTGCAGGTTTAAAGGGATCAAACGGAATAAAAAATAGAGTTAAAACAGAATTAAAATCAAGACCGAAAATCCATCGAATCAATTCATAAGCTGGTGGACCATCATAGACCACTTGGTCCATAAGAAGCTTGGTGGACCATGTAAGGTGCTGAAGGTTGGACGCATGAAATTTGAATTCATGCGGGATAGAGAAATGATATGGACCATGTGGAAATAAGGTGCTGGAGGTTGGACGCATGAAATTCGAATTCATGCGGCACAAGGAAATGATGGGCTTTTGCGCGCGAGATGCTATGCTTCATCTGGTACACCAAAAAAATAAAAAAATCAGCAATGCAGAATGGATGCGGATATGCGGCAGGGACGCGCGACGGAGAGAGACACATTTTTAAAATTTTAAAATAAAGCAACCACCCTTATCTTTCCTATTTAACCAACTATCTATCCATCTGTCCGTCTTTTACAAGTAAAATCCTAACCATTCATCTATCCTCCTTTTAATCCCAAATCTAAAAATCATAAAATTCTCTTCCCTTCTCACACCTATGAATAAAGCCTAATACTTCTACTCTGAAGGATATCTCTCTTCACACCATTATTCTTGTAGGGGGTCTGTGTGACAGACAGGTATACCCACTTTTTAAATTTTTTAGCCAACTTGTTCCCACTTTCTTCCATCCTTCCAACACACAAAAAGGAGAGTCAGCCAGAGAGAGGTCGGCCCCAAGCCAAGAGAGGGAGAGAAGTCAGATTCTGTAAGAGGTTTATTTTATTTTTTTTATTCCAACTCCAAGCCTTGTTAATGGCTTAGAAGTTAAAAATATTGTATCAAAATTTTTATTCAGCAATAAATTAATTTTTTTTCTATTTTTATAATTTTAATTTCTGCAATAGAATAATTTAAATTTCTACATCTTTTAATTCTGTAATTTTTAATTTTCATAAGTTAAATTCCAGCAAGTAGAATAAGATTTTTTTTTTTTAGACTTTAAATCAACTATGTCTGGCTAAGCAATCCTTCTGGGGTTTGCGATAAAGCTAGACCATGAATAGAAGCCTTCTCCTTTGAATTTCTCTTTTCGAATTTTTAATTTTTAGAGTCCTCCCTTTATCTCTCTTGTCAAGTGACATGATGGGCTATCGTTGGATCAGAATTTCTTCATAGTCCATGCTTGATTCGGTGCAAGAGGGGATGATTGGTAGAAGGCTCACAAATTTTTAAACCCTTTCCTCTCTTTTCGTGTGGAAACTTTGATGGGTTATAGTTAGGTCAGAATCCCTTCATAGTCCATACTTGGGTAACACCAGAGAAAAAGAGAAAGAAATTTTTTTTTAATTAAGATAAAAGCAAAATACTTGATGGACCATAGTTGAGTTAAATCTCTTCATGATCCACGCTTGCTCATATTTTACACCTTAATCAAGGGATATTATAAGAGAAACTATAGGAAAGCTCTCTAATTCATTGGTCTAGTGAATTCAAAATCCCTAAATCTTTTAGATTATGTCTTTATAATTAATTAATTTACTGTTTTAATTATTAGTAATCCAACAAACAATCTCTCCTTTTTTTTTTAAAGCTCGTCTGAGCAAGTATTTGAATACACTTTTAAACCAAATTTCTCGTGGAATCGATCCGTACTCGTTGGACGTGCTACATTACACACCGTGCGCTTACGATAAATTTAAGACACATCAAGTTTTTGATGCCGTTGTCGAAGAATTTGGCATGTTTAAATTATCTTTCAAATTCTTGTTCTTCGTGCTTTTAATTTTAGTTTTAGTAATTCTTTTCTGTCCTCCTTTAGTTATTTTAGTCAAATCAAAATCTGTCCTGACATAAGATTGCCCTAGCGTAACAGGAAGTTACGTTGTATGGTTGTCCTAGGATAGATTTTGATTTACATTAAAAAAAAAAATATCTTTAATTCTTAGATTTCTCTTTTAATTACTACTTTACTTTCTTAGTTGATTTTCTACCTTTAATATAAATTAGATTTCTCACATTATATTTAGATTGCTTAAGTTTTATTTTCTTATTAGCTAATTTAATTTTTTTTAGTTGAACCTCTTCATTTCTTTCATAACTCACTAATGTATTCAAAACTTAACATTTACTTTGGTTTCTATAATTAGATTAACATAAAAAAGAAGAAAAATACTAATCACATAAGATTTAACTAATATAAAAAAACACCTAAATTTTAAAAGCATTCCACTTTATTTGGTCATCTTTCTTTCTTTGCATTGTATTTTCATAATATAGCTTAAAGGCATCACCCATTAATCGGATAAGGTAAGAATTTGATCATCCTTCCTTAGCCCACAAATCACTTCCTTGCATCTAAATAACTTAACTCTTAAATAAAATTGATTAGATGCCAGTCCTAGAGACATCTGAGCTAATTAGGACAAAAAAACTCAAGAGTTGGATCGGGTTCAAGTTGGTTAGCCTGTCGGTGTCTAAAAAAGTGGTTTAGGATCTATGTTCCGAAGAAATGTAGTTATTTAATTAGGTCTGTTACGAAAGCATGAAGAACCTCCCACCAATCTTATACTTATCTAGCTGATTTGGTTAGCCGATTTTGAACTTAGAGTACTCGAAGGCAACTTTAGCAGTTAGAAGCTGTCTAGAGTTAGGAGAACGTTAGTTAGGATTCCTCTTCTTTTCTCTTCTTTTCTTTTGATTGAAAACTTGATTGAAAACAACAAAAAAAATCCAAAAAATATAAAAAAAGTGCTTTCTCCACTTCCTTCATGAAGAAAGGTGTCGGATCGACTAGTAAGAATTGATTTGATTCCTGTTTCAAATCCAATAACTTCTGCAATGGGAGAACCTAATCAGCCCCAAACCTTTAAAGATTTATGTTATCCAGTCGGTTCCGTCCAACCTTCTTGCATTAGGTTGCCCCAACTCACGGCAAATAATTTTGAAATTAAACCTCAAATTATCAATATGCTTTCGAAATTCATGAGAATAGAGGATGCATATATCTTCATTAGAGAGTTTGAAGAGGTTTGTGCAACCATGAAATTGTAACAACTGTCAGAGGACGAGGTTAAGCTAAGACTGATCAATTTTGCCCTTAAGGACATGCTAAAAAGTGGCTCTATAGTCTTCCAAACCAATCTGTCACAATCTGGGAGTGCTTTGTAAGAGTGTTCCTAAAGAAATTTTTTCCTCATCACAAAATAGCTAGCATTAGGAATGAGATAAATCAATTTTAACAACTAGCTGGCGAATCATTCTGAAAATACTTCAACCGCTTTAAGAACCTCTTGACCCAATGCCCATACCATGAAATCAAGATCTGGAGGCTATGCCAGATAATTTATGAAGTGATAGATTCAAATTCCAGAACCATGCTAGAGTCTATGTGCCAGGGTCAATTCATATATAAGGAAGCCACCGAAGTCTGGCAATTTCTAAAAGACCTAGCTGAGAAAAATTTACAATGAAAGATAACTAGAAAACCTGAGAGACCAACACCTTCAAGAGGTGGAATACACCAAATTCAGACCTCCATAGCTGCAGAGGCCAAAATTGCAATCTTAGCACGTAGGTTAGAGGTCTTAGAGCTACAGAGACCAGCCAGTGTGAATCAAGTTTCTGCACCCATGTGCAATGCATGTAGTACACCCGACCATATCCTTGAGGAATGCCCCTTCTTGATGAACACAATAGAGAATGGATGTGCACAGATAAATGTCATATACCAGAAATCAGTGAACAACCCCTATGCACCCACATATAACCCAGGATAGAGAAATCATGCAAACTTCTCATGGTCACAGAACCCAACTGTAGGCAGTCCTAGCTTCAATCAGCAAAATTCAAAGCCTAATCCTGTGATAAACAACCCACCAGGCTTCAATAATAATAAGAAGAAACTTAGTTCTCTAGAGAAAAGTATAGAAATCTTGACCAAATCCAATACTGACACTAATACCACACTGAGCAATTTCATGCAAACGACGGGCCAACTCATAAATACTAACACCTAGGCCATTGTCCGTTTAGAAATGCAGATGGGTCAGCTAGCCTCTGCTATGAGTGAGCAAGAATGAAGTAGGTTACCTAGCCAACCTAAACCAAATCCAATAAACCAAAATGGTCCACGATCTCAATAAGAAAACCAAATCAACCATGTGAATACTATTCACACCTTAAGATCTGAAAAATAATTGGACAATAAAGTTGGTACATCTGATGATAGAGAGAACTCATCTGCTGAGTCACCTTATGAACAATCCACCTTACAAACTCAAGCTCCTGAAACTGATAGTACACCAAGCCTAGAACCCATAATTCTTATAGCTTCTTTTTCAAATCGACTAAGGTCCAATAAAAAATCAGAACATTTGAATAAAAAATATTCCTCTTCTAGACATGATTAAACAAGTTCCGACATATGATAGATTTTTAAAAGACCTTTGTATCAAGAAAAGAACTACCAATGTACCCAAGAGAGTATTTTTAGCAGCAAGTATGAGCTCGTACTTGTCCAGTCATGTGCCAATAAAATATAAGGATCCAGGATCTTCGATAATTTTATGTGATATTGGAGGAACCCACGTTGAGAAAGCCTTGCTGGATTTAGGGGCTAGTGTAGATATTCTTTCGTTTTTAGTTTATAAGCAACTAGGATTAGAAGAACTTCTACCAACAAAGATCACGTTACAATTAACAGATAAATCTCTTAAGATCTCTAAGGAAATGATAAAAAATATTTTAATCAAGATTGACAATTTTATCTTTCCTGTTGACTTCATCATTTTAGAGACCAAACCAGTTACGAATCCCAAGGGTCATATCCCAGTTATTTTAGAAAGACCATTCTTAGCTACTGCGAATGCTGAAATCAACTGCCGGAATAAACTTATGAAGCTATCTTTTGGGAACATGACCATTGAACTGAATATATTCAATCTAGAACAAAAATCCACCCAGCATGCTAATGTAAATATAATTCAAGAGAAAATTTATGAACCTATTGACATTAGCGATGAGGAAGTCGACTTCAAGTCTAGTTTCTGGCCAATTAATGAACCTAAGGACATCAATAAAATTCCTCTAGACAATAGGACTAGCCAGAGACAGAGCCTCCAACTGAACCAATTATGGATATGGTTAAACCATCATCCAAACCATCAATAGAGAAGGCACCCAAATTAGAATTGAAACCCCTCCCCGAGCACCTTAAATATGCATATTTAGGTCCAACGAAAACTTTGCCTATAATTATCGCATCTGACCTAAATTCTAAATAAGAGGAGTTGTTAGCAATTTTGAGAGAGAATCATGAAGCAATAGGCTGGATCATGACTGATATTAAGGGAATAAGTCCTTCCATAGTTCAACATAGGATATACCTAGAGGAAAAGGCCAAACCAACTAAAGATGCTCAGAAAAGACTTAACCCAGCCATGAAGGATGTAGTCAAAAAAAAAATCTTAAAGCTACTTGATAATGGAATCATCTACCCCATCTCTAATAGCTCGTCGGTAAGCCTTGTACAAATGGTACCCAAAAAGTCTAGGATAACAGTGATCCAGAATGAAGCAAATGAATTTATCTCAACTAGGACCCAAATGGGGTGGAGGGTCTGTATAGACTATAGAAAACTGAATACTACGACAAGAAAAGATTAATTTTCATTATCGTTTATTGACCAAATATTAGAGAAATTAATCGGACAAGAGTTCTACTATTTTTTTTATGGATACTCCGACTATAATTAGATCCCTATAGCCCTCGAAGATCAGGAAAAGACTACATTCACTTATCTATTTGGAACCTTTGCTTATAGGCGTATGCCCTTTGAATTATGTAATGCACCGACAACCTTCCAGAGATGCATGATCAGCATTTTTTCTGATATGGTTGAACGATTTCTGAAAATTTTTATGGATGACCTTTCCATCTTTGGTCTTACCTTCTCCGAATCTTAAATCATCTAAAATTAGTCTTAGAAAGATATAAGGAGAAGCACTTGGTTCTTAACTGGAAAAAATGTCAATTCATGGTTAGAGAAGGGATAGTTCTTGGCCATATAGTTTCAAAAAAAAAAATGAAATGGATAAAGCCAAAGTAGACCTGATTGCAAGTCTTCCACCATCCAAATCTGTCAAAAAAATCCGTTCATTTTAAGGACATGCTGGATTCTATAAAAAATTCATTGCCAATTTCAGCAAAGTGGCTCGCCCATTAACAAATCTGTTAGTAAAAAAATCAAATTTGAGTTCACTCCTGAGTGCCTAGAGTCTTTTGAATTTCTTAAAAAAGCACTCATTTCAACTCCCATCATTCATCCTCCTGTCTGGTCTGAACCTTTTGAACTTATGTGTGATACATCTGATCATGCTGTAGATGCAATTTTAGATCAAAGAATTAATAAGCTGTCTAGAGTTATTTACTATATGAGCAAAATCTTAAATGATGCGCAGCTTAATTACACTACCACTGAAAAAGAGTTCCTAGCCGTTGTCTTTGTCTTAAAAAAATTTAGATCCTATTTGGTTGGGTCATACACAATTGTCTATACCGACCACTCAGTCATTAAACATCTCCTAGTAAAGAAAGACGCCAAGACACGCATGATACAATAGATCTTGCTCCTTCAAGAATTTGACCTAAAAATCAGGGACAAAAAAGGAATAGAGAATGCAGTAGCTGATCACTTGTCCCGAATTATAGTCGCACCATCTGGTGAACCACCCATCAATGAATTTTTTCTTGATGAACAGCTCATGTCCGTATCCACTGAACCATGGTATACCGATATTGTCAACTATTTAGCCATTGGTAAAATCCCTTCTTACTGGACCACTCAGGACAAACACAAATTCTTTGTCCAAGTAAAGTATTTCATTTAGGATGATCCATATCTCTTTAAGCAGTGTTCTGACCAAATCATTAGAAAGTGTATCCCGGATAATGAGGTTAGAAGCATTTTATCTTTCTGTCATGATCAAGCTTGTGGTGGTCACTTTGTATCCAAGAAGACAGCTGCTAAAGTCATCCAATGTGGATTTTATTGGTCTAATTTATTTAAGGATGCATATGAGTACTGTAGAAGTTGTACTCAATGTCAACAAATAAGACGAATCACCAAAAGAAACATGATACCTCTCAATCCAATCTTGATGGTTGAAATTTTTTATGTGTGGGGGATCGATTTTATGGATCTATTTCCAAACTCATTTGAAAATGAATACATTTTAATAACTGTTGACTATGTCTCAAAGTGGGTTGAAGATATTTCCTGTAGATTCATAGATAGCAAAGTGGTTATAAAATTTCTGAAAGAAAATATTCTCTCCCATTTTGACACTCCTAAAGTAATCATTAGTGATCGAGGGATACACTTTTGCAACCGACCCTTTGTCATATTAATGAAAAAAATATAATGTCACCCATAAGTTGGCCACACCTTATCACCCTCAAACTAATGGGCAAGTAGAAGTGTCCAACAGATAGATCAAACAAATTCTAGAGAAAACTGTTAATGCCAATAGAAAGGACTGGTTCTTAAAATTAGTTGATGCACTATGGGCATACCGAACTGCCTTCAAGACCAACCTAGGAATATCTCCCTATAGGATTGTATTTGAAAAATCTTCCTACTTGCCTATTGAGCTAGAGCACAAAGCCATGTGGACCATTAAAAATTTAAACATGAAATTAGATGCAGCTGGAAACCACAGAAAGCTTCAAATTAATGAATTAGAAGAACTTAGAAATGAACCTTACGAGAATTATAGGGTGTACAAGGAACGAACCAAAATATTCCATGATCAAGCAATTATGAGAAAATCTTTTACTCCTAAATAAAAAGTTCTCTTGTACAATTCTAGATTACATCTATTTCCTAAAAAGCTTAGGTCTAGATGGATAGGACCATTCTTAGTTAAAAAAGCCTTTCCACATGGAGTTGTAGATTTTGAAAATCTAAGTAATGGTGCTGTGTTTAAAATTAATGATCAAAGATTAAAACCATTCTTAGAACTGCCCAAAGAATCTTTTAATGACACCATGGTTCTCTATGAACCAATTTATCTCGATTAATTTGCTTGCAATATTTTGTCTGGCTTAAAACATCAAACTTAGCGCTTCTGAGAGGCAACCCAATTTTTTTAAACTAATATTTTTTTTATTAAATAAACAGAGATACTAATCTTCGAGCTTCGAATTTTCAAACCAACATCACACCAGATCACCTTCAAAATAAGAACACATATTCACCAGGTGACACCTTTCTTTTTCTTTATTGCATTGCATTTTCTTTTCTCCTCCATTAGAAATAATGATAATTAAGTTGGGGGATAGAAAAAATCTTCTACAAATATTTTTGAAAAATTTTGAAAAATATCTCTTAAAAATATTTGAAATTTAAAAAAAATAAAAAATAAAAAATAAAAACTTTGAATAAAACATGTTCCAAGAAAGAGAATCTTGAGCAAAATAAACTAGGAAAAGAATAATAAGAATTAGAGAGTATTTGCTAATGACTGTAGCGAGTTAAGAAGTAGATTAGTTGGGTAGACTTTTAGCAGCTTAGATCACCTAAAGGCTATTAGCACTTCTAACTCACATGCATACTGATAACGCAAAATAGGTACTGATTGTAAGGTCAACTGAGAATTCAATTATCACTTAAAATTGGTGATTGATATACACTCTAATCAAAAATTTAAATTTGAGAAAAGAGCTATTTGCCTAAAATAAAAGTGCAAAACACAAAGTATATGTGGATTGCCCTAAGCTTAGTAACCAGATCTCTGCACCTAAGTCAAGCGTGAAGGTTCGCGTCAAACGATGAGGGAAAGGTTAGGGTGCTCAGCACTAAACAAAATTAAATTAAAAAAAAAAGAGAAAGAAAAAAAAAGAGAGATAAAGAAGACAGTATGAAAGCTATCTTAAGTTCATGAACTTTATTTGGAGCTGTATAGAAAATTAACCAAAATAAGATGATAAGAGAAGATACATTTGTCTTCTACAAGCCAGCACTCAAATACTAAGTTAGTCATTACACACACAAGTGCTGTAGATCTTTAAATATATCTTAAAAAAAATTTTAATTGTACTAACTACAAAATTTACTTCTAAAGCTCAATATTTAGTTAGTAATACTTGCTAAACTCTTTGACTTTTAATCATAGATCTACTTTTGTAAAGAAAGATCTGAATATATATATATATATATATATATATATATATATATATTGCATTGCTAAGAGACTAGCAATAAATAAGTTGGAGGGTGTGATAAGTGCATAAATTTGTCCATAGAAGCATTAATTTATGGATCAAATTATCTTTATTCTTTTAAAACTGATGCTTCTTCATGTATTTTACAGAAAAGGGGTGCACCAACATGAAGAGCACAATTTACAAGTTTAAAAAGATCAAACGAAATAAAAAATAGAGTTAAAACGGATTTAAAATCAAAACCGAAAATCCATCGAACCAATTCATAAGCTGGTGGTCCACCATGGACCACTTGGTTCATAAGAAGCTTGGTAGACCATGTAAGGTGCTGGAGGTTGGACGCATGAAATTTGAATTCACGTGGGACAGGAAAATGATGTGGACCACGTGGAAATAAGGTGCTAGAGATTGGACGCATGAAATTCGAATTCATGCGGCACAGGGAAATGATGGGCTTTTGCGTGCGAGATGCTATGCTTCGTCTGGACGCATGAAATTCGAATTACAGTTTGAATTTGTTGTTCCTCTGTGAGATAGTGTCCTGCTGATTTCAGCTCTCTAATCATATTCGACATATCTCTCAAATGTTGTTTGACAATATGATTGAGGTATTTTTTATATGTGTCAACCTTGATAGTTAGCTATCTCAGTTTGGTGACAGTAGTGCCCCCAAACTTTCTCTTTAGGACAATCCACATTTCATGAGCAGTAGAATACTGTTGATATTCAGGGACAAAATTATCATCCATTGAGCTAATCAGAATACCACGTGTAGTGGAATCTTTTTTGTTTCCATGCCTGATAAGCTTTCATGTCCTTCCTATGTTGGACAGTATTCCCTTGCTCAGATTCCACCATTACATGGTTGGTAGCCTCTAGTGCTTCTTGTTCCTTCAAAACATACTGAATCTTAAAGTGCCAAATACCATAATTATCTTCAATCAACTTGTCATCTTTGTTTAAGTTAGCAATAATATTCTTTGAAGCCATTCTTAGCACTATAGAGAGACATAATTCAAATCAATGTCCAGTACAACACACATATACTCTACTACTCATGATAATTAAATTAATGATAATTTCACAAAAAGGCACAGAATTGAAAGTTCACAATGTTTCCAATCATCATCCATTATCCTAATGTCCAATTATCATAAATTTAACTTCATAGTGCAAAATATCCACTTGATGCAAAATTTTACAAACAAACAACCATACATATAATATATCACAGAGTTTTAGCATAACAAAAACAAACATGCATAATAGGAGACAAATATTCATTAGGTCCAATACAGCTACAATATTTACAATCATGAGGAATAATACTCATTTAATCATCTTTTGTATGCTTAATTGACTTAAGAACTTCATCCCTAATCCTATCTCCCACTCCTCTTGCCACTCCTCGTGCCATTAGACCACTATTGGTCCTATCAAAAATAGCATGACCATAATATCAGAGCCTGTCACCCATAGATAACATAAAAGTGCGCTTCACTGCACTTGCCAAACGACGATCCAGTTCATTTTTAAGCAACAATTTTAAATCCTTATATGTCTTGTTTATTTCAACATTTTTCCAAAAGTATTTTACACTTCCAAACCAATCTTGTGGTAGAGTTTTTGCAAGCACATTCACTTTCATCTTTTGATATTTTTTGTCAGTATTCAATATCCATTCATATTCATTATCCAGATGGATAATATGCTCAATCAGATCAAATCGGAATCTACCTCCTCCTTTTTATACATGCAAATCAACTTACATTCAAAATTCCTAATTACATGAGGTGTTTTAAGAATTCTTTTGGTTCTCCTTAGGTGTGCCATCTGTACAAAACAAATTTGTACGGACATCAAAGAACTATTTGCAGAAAACACCATATTTAAATCTAAATATATAAAGAATGTAAATATATAAAAGAATTTCAGTAAACATTAGGACATATGAAGTATATAAACAAATTATTATTCTTATTATTATTATATTTTATTTTTTATTTAATCTCACGGGTCATGCTTGCATGCAGATGCACAGCATTAGGCACTGATGCATGCACACCATATGAACGTGCTATATCCAAGCCCAGATGCACACCCCTTTTATACGTGAGCCATCAACCCACCATGACATTAAATTATTTTATTTTATTTTATTTTTTCTTTTTATTATCTGTGGGAAGAGTCCACCACAGTGGCTTGCCACTGGGGCCCTCGCACATCACCAATGCATTGTACTGCAGCACAAGCTTGACGCATCTAAGGCCACGGTCACATGCGATTGCAAACACAACACACTCGAATTGCCTTTTTTTTTATTTCTTCATCTGGACCCACTATCATGTGCGACAGACTCAAGGCACTTGCGGAAAAAAATTCTGACACAGCCAAAGGAGAAAAACAACTTCCGTGAAAGTGGGTTGTACACAAGAGTGTGAACTTTGGTCAACACCTGCAGTCAACCATCACAACAATGATGTGCCAGGCCGTTCGCATGGGTTAACACAATCACGTGATGCACATGATCATCTTCTTCCTTTCATTCATTTCAGATTTGTTTAGATCTGATTTTTAAATTTCTGTATCTCTTGCTATACTTAACCAAAATTTACAAGTAATATACCATTTCAAAGCGTGTAAAAAACTCTACAGATACATGTAAATCTTATTATCTGAAAGTTACTCTACAAAAAAAATAATGATAATCAATTTTCAGGTCATTTAAATAGGATTCTATTTTTCTCTTTACATACTCAATATCATAATCCCAAAATTTTTAGAATTATTTCTTGCTATATAGTGTACATGTGTGTGAAAAAGCATATCACGAAACAGCATGTACACAAAGTTGCTATTATTGAGTGATCAAACTCCTATATGATGAAAATACAAAAAATAAACTTCCAAAAATTCTAACTATAGCATAATCAGTGAGTAGATCAGCCAGAAAACAATGATGCATGGCTCTGATACCATTTGAAAAACAAAGTTTAACATAAAATTTATAATAAGTATGCACTTGCAAGTACTTTTCAAGGAAATATCCCAATAATTGATGTTGGATTACCGGCTACTAGTCCAGAGTATAATCACGGGAAAAATACACCTTGAATCACAATCTAAATGCCTTTATATGGATAAGTGTAGAAAGGGTAAATAGAGAGTCTAAAGCAAAAAGAGAGTGAAGTTCTCTTCTCACTTTTTTTTTTCACCACCATGAAAAAACTTCTTATATATTTAGAATGGGTGATGTTCTCACGTTCATAAAACTGAAAGGTAGTTTCTCCTTTTGGTGGAAAACAAACTTCCTCGCAATTCAAATTCAAACGGATCAGGTTGACCCATCATGGGCGCCCAACCTGGATCCATAAACACTAACAATATATGTATTCATCAAACCAAGCAAATATGGATATGGATATGCTAGTACCTGATCCATATCCAATCTGATTTCAGCCCTAACAAAGTAGCAAGAAAAGGATGTTAGAGTTCATTATGTACAAAAACAGGAAGCACTCTCTGCCTATTAAACCATTTCAAATTCTCTGCCTATTAGGCTGTAACTGTATGTCAGAACAAACAAGCACTTCTATGGACCTACTTATGACAACATTTCAGTATTTGAACAAGCACATGTTAGTTTTGTCTGAAACATGCTAAGTTGGAGTTTCTTCCTTTGTTTTGGTAAGTATTTTATTACATAAAGGGTATATACAGACATCAAAGACCATGAAATACCATACTGCCCTGTATCATCCGGCATGAGGCATATCGTACCATACCGGTCTCGTACCGATATACCATTTTGGAGCATACCAACACTGCTGTACTATAGTAGGATTTTATCGGTACGGGACCCGGTACCGAGATGGAAAATCTTGTCAAAGACCATTCAAGGATAGTTAAAACCCAAAAAATGATGATGAACAAAGCAACACTCAAAAACTGAGGAACCAGATAACAACAAAAAGGACAGTAAACAACTATGTAGAAATCACAACCCACTAAGCTGGAACTTTTTTGTGGGTAAGTATTTTACCATCTGGGATATATAAAAGCATCAAAGACCATTCAAGGATGATTAAAATCCAGAAATGATGATACAAAGCAACACCCAAGAACCCAATGACCACATAACCACAACAAGGATGGTAGAGTTCTATTAATTTTATATGCCAACAGGAAAGAATCATAATGAATGCTTCATCAATAAAATAGATTTATTATTTTTTTATGCCAATAGAAAGAAAAAGATAAAATAAAAAAGGATAAAAAGAAAAAAATTAAAAAAGAATAAAAAAGGATGCAAAGAAATCATCCATTGATTAACTTCAAATTACAATTTCTTGGCGGAGATGGACTGAATCAATCTGAGGAGACAATACTTCAAGTCAAATGGTTACATCTTGTTGCATTCATCACAATGAATGGTTAATTGTCAGCTCAATGATCATCACAACAATCATGATAGAAGATAGGAAATGAAGGAAAAGCATTCCTTCACTTAATATTCCTTAATCTCTATTAATTAAGAGATTACAGCACCAGATTTCAGAATCAATTTTTGCAAATCCTCCCTAACTCCCGTCCTTATTAGGCTGGCTGTCTCTCCTTCCAAGATAAGTCGGTATTATATCTTTATATCTTAAAAAAAGTTGCACAGTTGGTCAGAAGATTTTATAAAGACACGCATCTATCAGCAAGGATGATAAAGGAAAATACTTTTCTAGTCTTGCTCAATCATATTTGTCCTCAAGTTCCTTCTTCTGTCCGCTTTTACTTCTATATTCTTTCATAATTCTCCAAGAAAAAATTGACCACTCACTTGGACATGTCATTTCGAAGCACTTGACAGTGAAGCTGTCTTGCCGAAACCTATCATGTGACATTTTTCCAAATATCAATTTTTATTTCCTATGCTTGACCACTAGATCCTGATTAGTTTCTAGATATATGGGCATTGCATCTTATTACAAATGGCCAAAGATTAGTTTCACTCAAATTCAAATGCTGAAAAACTTGACTAAATCAATAATAACTCCAAATATATAATTGTTGATTAACATTATCAACAGCGCAATGTAAGCAACACTAGCAATTTAAATGAGTGAACCAGAATATGGCAAAATGAAACAAGCATCTTTCTTATTCTCATACATAAGAATTACAGAATATTTATTAACTTTAAAAAAGAATAAATCGTTTGCATCTTTGAACTTCATTCATCAAAATAATCTCATCAACTTACATGGTCATGGTCGATCACCATATAAGCTAGTATTCATCCCATCTGCCACTGCACCCATGAGACACGCCCAAATTTTCAAAAATGAGGGGAATAAACACAAAGAAACGATTTTTACTTCTCTCTGCATTAATTTTAACTGAAAAATTAACGATCTTTAAGATCGAAAACACCTTAAGAACCGGTTCTCCTTTGTTAGAGACATTGGATTGCTTCATTGCTGCCATCTGCTTGATTGCCGCTCTCCCAGCTGCCGACTTCTCAAACTGCTCTTGCCTGCAATTCGCCATTTGTCTCAACGGAACCAATCTAAAAATCGAATAACGGAGAGCCTAATCTACATTCTCATCAAAACAACAAAAAAACTCGATCTTTTTTCCTTTTCGATCAAAGAAAAAGCAAGAAAAAAGCACAGGCTAATGGAGTCTCGATTCTTAACGAAAAATTCCATCTACGAACGAGGATTGGATAAGATTGAGATTGGGGATTGGAATTGCCTGCCTCTTCTGAGCGGCCTCGGCGGCTCGGAGACGGGCTTCTTGGGACTGGATGCGCTCCGCCTCGAGCCTCTCTGCCTTCGAAGGTCCGAAGCACGAGCAGAACGCCATGGCCCGTTCCCTTTCCTTTTTTTCCCTTTCGCGGCCTGTGGGTAATTCTATTTAGATCTTTTGCCGCGGGATATCGGGACACACGAGATATGCTGCGAGTTTGGTTGGCAATGGTGGGACCTGCGCGTTGACTATTTTTGTTGGCCCGCGCGTGGGCTGAGGTCCGACAGCCTAAAAGTCCAATAGACGTGGGTTCACCACTGGAGACCAGAGGTTGGGCTAGGCTAAGACATTTTGACTTTTTGGCTATTGGATTGGTTTAGGCTAGGTATGATTTAACGAAAGATGGACAGATTAGTTTTATTGACCATGGGATCCGTCAGGTGGTGTCTTGACTTTGATGGATCTATCTAGGAAAATAAATCCTTGAAGGATCTGAATTCCACCAAGAAAATATAGAGGTCCAACTCTTTGCAATTTAGTGAAATCTCATTGCGCGCCGTAGTTTTACGCAGCAAAAATAATATCTACTGCCACTCATTTATTTATTGATAAATAATTTATGCATGCTACAGTTGAGCACGTGCAATAATATTTTAAAAGCTAGATTATTGATTAAACGGTCAAGTTTTAGTTCACGGTTCAAGCCGTTTGGTCAACTAATATTGAATCGTGATATCATTGATATTAGTTGTTGAAAATGGGATTAGCTCCGCACTTTGTGCGAGCAGCATGGGACCGACCTCAAAGCTTTTTCTTTTTTGATAAATAAAATCTTTTTTATCATACATTCATGCGTGCATATGGTAGAGAGTTAAAGTTATTTAGTCTTATCCTTCTAGCACTATATGGATGAATGTTTTTCTAAAATGCACCCTTGAATCATATTTATTATTGCATAATAAAAATTGTAAGTTAAGGATTTATCATTCAAAAAGTCAGTATGTAGAATTTTTTTTGGTTTGATTCCTTCTTGCAACTGTACGCAGCAAAAATTATAGTGAATCTCTTTTTTCTGCACAATTTGATAGCATCTCTCCTTTCCTAAAGAGTAATTTTCTTTTTCTTGTCAAAATCGCATTCACCATCTTAAATTGACTAGCCAGATAGCATTAATCCTTAGATTTTGGTCTATAATTGCATGAATGAAAAAAAAAATCTTTTTCTTTTAGAGTAAAAAGAAAAGGTGATAATATCATCTTTGTCCATATCTACTTTTGTATAATGAGAAAACTTCATAATCCATAAAGCATGTGTTTAAGAAAAATAAATTCAGAATCCAACACATGCTAAACTCTCGAGCTTCTCATTTAAAATGGATTCCATCTTAAAATGATAAAACACAATCTTAAAACTTAAGCAAACCCATCTTCTTTACTTCTTAAGGTGCATCAAGCATTTGATGCTAGCATATTATTTTTAAAAAAAAAGCTTGATCATGGGCCTATGCATCTATATCTTCCAACTTTTTTCAACTCTACCTAATCTATTAAGCATTTTCCATCCATCTGTTTCCCTCCTCTCATATTTTGACATCTATTTCAGTAAATACGTCTCTTTATATAAATACAAAGAAGAAAAATAATTCTAATAAGTCAAAAAATATTTGCCCAATTTACTCTAAATAACTTGATTATGAGTATCAACCATGTAGTATGTTATCCTTTCTATCACATGTGCATTACTATGCCAACGCCAACTCATAATACAAACTTATGAGTTAAAATGATACACTTATGAGGATTGGGTCAAGCACAAACTTGATCCAAAATTCATTTGCAGGGCAATTTGATAATCACACATATAATCAATACAAAAAACTAACATGAATTCTAGCTATTAATATTGTCGATGAAAATATAGCTCAATTTTAATTGAACTTTCAAGTCTTTTTTTTTTTTTGGGTGAGAAATTTTCAAGTCTTCGAGCTCAACCTACAAACTCAAATATGATGAGGGCATGAGTGGCTGATGGTTAAGCAATTCAAGATCACTAATCTTAGGAATGAACTCAAGTTGATCAAGTCAGGCCAACCACTGGGTCATCTAACTCATTTTAGATTTGATTAGTATTTATTTAGGTTGGGTTGAGCTTGGTCCAGCACGAAACATGTGATCTAGATCTTAATTTTGTTAAAATGGACCATCTAAACACTTCAAGGCTCTTTCTTTTTTAGATAAATATCATGAAAAAGTTGATCAAATTTATTTATTGATAAACTTATTCATATCCTCGTGCTTTGGAAGATGAATAAGTTATTTTTCATGGATAGCAATTTACTTATGAAATAAGAAGAAAATCTTATCCACGTAGGGAATGGCTAAATTATTTTTCTTTTTGTCAATAAAATAGGCATTCAATTTTATTCCTAAAATTTTGCATTCACATTTTCAATGTTTCCATCATTTCATGCCCAATATCTTAATTATCCATTTTCTCCAAACTTAAAGAGCATAAAAGATATTATAAAAAATATGGATAAATTTTAATAATTTATTCAAAAAAATAATGATACAAAAATATTAATAATAGATTTCAAAGCTATGTTGCTATATTAAAAAATATTTATTTAAATAAATATAAATTTTTATATAAATTTTTTAAAACATGTTGGTGCAAAAATCCGCCTGCGTCGGAGAAGCTGGAGTCGAGGGAGTCGCGGTCGCCGCCGGAACCTGCAAAAGAAGTCTAAACCGGAGGTGGGGTTGCTCCGGCAAGACCCTCCGACGCTCAAGTCAGTTCTCTGCCTCAACAAGAATGGAGTGCTCGAACGAAAATTTTAGCAGAGTTTTGAGATAAAAATTAGGGCTTAGAGAATAACGTATCTGGGGTCCCTCTTTTATAGGCGGGGGGTGCGATAGACTGATAGCGACTGTTTGTAACCACCTAGTCGTGGGCCGTACGGGGCTAGGAAGAATTTATCATGAAGAGTAATGGGGTGGAGTCGTGGCTGTCACCATGGCTCGCCACGTGGAATCAGTTGCGGAGAGTGGAGCGGCGTCCGTTGTCGCGACTCGCTAGGGAGTGGTGGAGCCGCGCAGCATCCGCCGAAAAGAGTAGAGCAGATTCGTAGCCATTACTGCGGCCTGCCGCGTGGGGCCTGTTGCGGGGAGTAGTGGAGCCACGCAGAATCCGTCGCAAGAAGTGGAGCAGAGTCGTGGCCGTTACTGTGGCCTGTCAGGGAAAGCCCAGGCCTGTCGGTCGAAGCTCGGTTGAAGCGCCTGGCGGAGAGAGGTGCCTATCCATCTGGAAGGAGCTCGAACTTTGCTGGCGGGCCGTCCACCATTGGGTGCCTTGAGCGTTAGTACTATAGGTGAGGGCCATTTGCAATTGGAGTCGGGGGCAAAGTCCGGCTCCCGTAGGAGTCCGGACGAAGTCCACTTGTAGTCGGAGTCGGGGATGAAATCCGGCTCCCGTGGGAGTCCGGACGAAGTCTGCCTGCAATAGAAACCAGGGACGAAGTCCGGCTCCCGTAGGAGTCCGAACGAAGTTCACTTGCAATTGACATCGGGGGCGAAGTCCGGCTCCCGTAGGAGTCCGGACGAAGTCCTCACGCAGTCGAAGTCGGGGACGAAGTTCGGCTCCCGTGGGAGTCCGGACGAAGTCTTCATGCAGTCGAAGTCGGGAACGAAGTCCGGCTCCCGTGGGAGTCCGGACGAAGTCTGCCTGTAGTAGAAGTCAGGGACGAAGTCCGGCTTTCGTAGGAGTCCGGACGAAGTTCACTTGCAATTGACGTCGGGGGCGAAGTCTGGCTCCCGTAGGAGTCCGGACGAAGTCCTCACGCAGTCGAAGTCAGCGAAGTCCGGCTCCCGTAGGAGTCCGGACGAAGTCCTCACGCAGTCGAAGTCGGCGAGGTCCGGCTCCCGTAGGAGCCCGTCTGTCGTGAAGAATCTGGTCGACACTAGTGGGGGTTTATCCGTCAGCAAAACTTGGGAGTGTTGCGGAGGCTCGGCCGCCAGAGAAGTTCGGAGAGATACCACCGAAGGTCGGAAGTCAGTAGAATCCCCGGAGGGTCATTCCCATCATGAACTTCGGCTGGGGGGTATTTTATACCCAACACCAGTCCCCCTACTTTTAAGTTCGAGTTTCGAATGGAGAAAGTACAAACAAATTTCACAGCCGAAGTTTGTCCCCTTGAATCTGGTGCACGATCTCCCTCAGATATTTTAGTATTTAA
The DNA here is from genome assembly GCF_000442705.2 of Elaeis guineensis. Taxonomy (NCBI): domain Eukaryota; kingdom Viridiplantae; phylum Streptophyta; class Magnoliopsida; order Arecales; family Arecaceae; genus Elaeis; species Elaeis guineensis. The sequence continues at coordinate 62,490,036 of NC_026005.2, read as the reverse complement.
TGCGCGTGTGCCAGAGCCTTTTTCCAACAGGAGCGATCTGAAGGGTCCTTTCGAAATTTCCACCGGGGCATAGTCCCAAGCGCCATACCATAATGGTCCCGCCAACGGTCAGCCCTATGCCGCGGTGAGTGGGACACGTGGCGGGCACTGGTTGACCTAGGGATATCTGCCACCATAACTACGCCAGACCCTGTCGCTTATTTAAGCCCCCTCCTTCCTTCCAGGGGCTTCACTTTGCCGGAGAGTTGGCGTCCTTCTTCTGCCTGAGAGCTTAGCCACCCCTATCGGCACCCTTTTTGACTCCAAGCACTCTTCGCACCAGTCTTCGCCATCCCCACCGGCTCCTCGCTGCCTTCAATCTTCCGAGCCCCTTCGAGGGGTTCTCCCGCCGGGGCCTCTGCCTCGGAGGCCAACCTCGAGAGGATGCCACGGACCAAGAGGAGTATGAGGGGAAAAATAGTGGCCTGCGAATTCTCCGGCTGTCGAACTGTCACTGAGGGTTCCCATCGTCTCAAAGGAGGCTCGAGGGAGAATTCCTTCAACAACAGGGGTTTAATAACGGGGACAATCGGTGAGGGTGTTCCGTCCGAAAATTTTGGAGTAGCTGAATGGGGCGACACCGGTCAAGGGGGTAGAGTTGTCGTCACAAGCTGTGGCGGGATTCTTGACGTCGTCGGAGCCGAGAGACCAGAAGCGGTCGGTGCCGATGGTGGGGCAGTAGAACTTGTTGTGGGGATGGTGGAAGTAGCGCATGCCGACCTTGCCGAAGTACCTAGGACGGTGGTTGTCGTGGAGCACACAATGGTGGTGCACACCTCCGGCGCCATCGCGGCCTCCGGGGTACCTCCGGTTCTTCTTGATGCAGGTCGACGTCATCGCTGCCGTTGCCGTCGTTGCCCCCTGAATTCTATCCCACCCTTTTCCCCCTAAGGCTGGGGTTTCGACGATGGAGCGGAACGAGGCAGGGGGTGAGAGCTGAAGGATTTATCACACGCACTGAAAAATACTGCCGAGATGAACAGAACCGGAAGGAGAAGTTGGGAGCTTGAAGTGATCTCCAACGTGTTCCTTTTGGGCCTTGTAGTAATGTTTGTTTTTTTTTTCTCGGCCCCTAGGGCCTTGTAATGTACACCTTTATTAATCAAGAATGAGAAGGAGATTTTGTTACTTCGTCCGCACTTTGCATCGAATTGCTGCCTGCCGAACTTCTTTCATTTACCATTGTTATTGTTGTATTCCCTTCTTTTTCTTTTTCTCTTCTCTCTTTTTTTTTTTTTCGACGTCGTCCGGAGGTCGCTGGTCGTTGCCGCGTCGGCTCGCTTTTCCAGTCATCCTTCTTCTTCAGCCTTAATGGCTCTGTAATGCATATTTAATAAATAACGTGAGAAAAGAATTTTTCGCTACCTCTTTTACTCATGTGTTGAATTGTCGCTTGCCGAGCTTCTTTCGGCTTTTGCCTTGCTTGAAATCGATGCCGTTCGGAGGTATCCTATTGCCGTCGCATTGGCCCATCCTTTCGTCCATGGCCGCAGATTTATCCGGGGCCGCTCGGGTTTGACGCCCCCGCTCAGGGTTCGAGCTTGGAGGTCCGAGCTTCTCGTCACCCTGAGGAAGTCGTCTTATCTCGGGCCTGTATTGAGAGCTTTCTTGAAGGTCAAAAATTTTGATAAGAACCCCAATCCTTGCTGAGACGAGGTTCCTTGCATCTTTGATGCAATTTATTTTTCATTCATCGCTGATGCAGTCCGTCGCTTTCCTTTTCAACTCCCCTCCCCTTTCTCCTTTTTCTTTTTCGAGTGAGGGTTTTCCCTCTGCTCTTGGTGGGGTCGCGGGAGCGCGAAGGGGTCGTTGAGAAAGTCCTCTTTTTCTGATCTGGTCTTGGATGATCGGACCTTAATTGACGTCAGGACGATGTTCTTCCCTTACTTCTGATGTAATCGATCCCAGTTCGTATTAGGACGAGGTTCTTCCCCCGCTCCTAATAGGACTGTGGGGGCACGTATGGGCATTGCAGAGCCACTCCCTCCATCCGATCTCAGAGTAATCGGGCCTTCAACTTTGCTCATGTTAGGATGAGGTTCTCCTCCTGTCCCTAACATGACTGCGGGGGCACGTATGGACGCTGTAGGGCCTCTCCCCCCATCCGATCTAAGGAGAACCGGGCCTTCGACTTTGCTCAAGTTAGGGCGAGGTTCTCCTCCTGTCCCTAACAGGGCTGTGGGGGCACATATGGGCGTTGCAGGGCCTCTCCCCCCATCCGGTCTAAGGAGAACTGGGCCTTCGACCTTGCTCAAGTTAGGGCGAGGTTCTCCTTCTGTCCCTAACAGGGTTGAGGGGGCACATATGGGCGTTGTAGGGCCTCTCTCCCCATCCGGTCTAAGGAGAATCGGACCTTCGACTTTGCTCATGTTAGGGCGAGGTTCTCCTCCTGTCCCTAACATGGCTGTGGGGGCACATGTGGGCGTTGCAAGGCCTCTCCCCCATTCGGTCTAAGGAGAACCGGGCCTTCGATTTCGTCGAGACGGAGTTCTCCTCTTGTTTCCGACACGGTATGTTTTGACTGCCCTGTCGATGTAGGCTCGCGCCAAGAGAGAAGGCATGTGGATATAAAATTTTTATTTAAAATAAAGTTATCGGTAATACATTCGTAAGTTTTTCGAGCTCCATGGCCACGGGAGGTCTGCTCCTTCGAGCTCCTTGAGGTAATAAGTTTCGGGCCGGACTACTTCTTTGACTTCGTATGGGCCTTCCCAATTTGGGGCGAGCTTCCCTCGATCTTGAGGTTGCGAGACGGCGGCTCGTCGAAGCACTAGATCTCCTGCTCTAAAGACTTTATTCTTGACCCGGGAGTTGTAATAGCGGGCGACTTTTTGTCTGTAGGCTGCCATCCGAACTTGAGCTACCTCCCGCTTTTCTTCTAGCAAGTCGAGGTTGGCTTTAAGACCTTGCGAACTGTGATGCTCGTTGAATGCCACGACTCGTGCCGATGGGAGTTTAAGCTCAATTGGGATAACAACCTCCGTTCCGAAGGCTAGAGCGAAGGGGGTCTCTCCCGTGGGCAGTCTTTGGATAGTTCGGTATGCCCACAGCACATGATAAAGTTCGTCTGCCCAAGTTTCCTTCGTCTTTTCGAGCCTTGTCTTGATCCCTTGCAGCAAGGTTCTGTTGGTCACTTCAGCTTCGCCGTTCGCCTGAGGATGGGCTACTGATGTGAAATTGTGGGAGATGTTTAGATCTTCACAGAATTCGGCGAATCTTGCTCCCGCAAACTGCCGTCCATTATCAGTGATTAAGATTCTTGGCAGGCCGAACCTGCAAACGATCGACTTCCAGACGAAGTCTTGCACTTTAGCTTCTGTGATTTTCGTCAGTGGTTCGGCTTCGACCCACTTGGTGAAGTAGTCAATCACTACCAGGAGGAACTTCCTCTGCCCCAACGCCACGGGAAAGGGTCCAAAGATATCCATCCCCCATTGCGCAAACGGCCATGGGGCACTCAAGGGGGTAAGCTCGGTGGCGGGTTGTCTCTGGATGTTGGCATATCTCTGACATCGATCGCACTTTCTGACGTACTCAATTGAGTCACGATGCATAGTCGGCCAGTAATATCCTTGGCGGAGCAATTTGTGGGATAAGGATCTAGCCCCCAGATGGCTTCCGCATATTTCTTCATGTACCTCCCACAAGGTGTAGTCGGCTTCCGAAGGTCGGAGACATTTTAAGAGGGGCAAAGAGTATGATCTCTTGTACAGCCTGTCCTCATAGAGGATGTACCGGGAGGCTTGATTTCTGAGCTTCCGGACTTCTTTCGCATCATGAGGGAGAACCCCCCTGAGATATGCCACCAGTGGGTCGATCCAATTGGGCTCATAATCAATTTCCATCACGGGCCGCAATTCCTCCGTACTTGGACACTTCAGAACTTCAAAAAGAATACCCTTAGGCAATTCAGTTGGAGCCAGCGTAGCTAGCTTGGAGAGAAGATCGGCCCTGGTATTTTTCATTCTTGGAATCTTCCTGATGTGGAAGCTACTAAAGACGGGGATGAGCTCCTTCACCTTTTCAAGATACTTAGCCATGCTGTCCTCCCGCGCTTTGTAGTTTTCGTTGACTTGTCCCACTACCAATTGGGAATCGCTGTGGACTTGGAGCCGATCTACTCCCAATTCTTTGACGATCCTTAACCCTGCGATCAGAGCTTCATATTCAGCTCCATTGTTTGTTGCGGGAAACTCGAAGCGCAGAGCGTACTCCACGACGATTCCCTCTGGACTGATCAAGATCAGGCCCGCACCTGCGCCCGACATGTTGGAAGATCCGTCCACATAGAGGGCCCAAAAGCAACCAGGGAGATCGGCTTCTTTTTCAGGGGAGTTCGGTCGGGGCTCAAGGTCGTCCATTTCACCCTGTCCCGGTTCGGCCTCCTCCGAGATTGTGCACTCTACTATAAAATCTGTCAATATCTGGGCTTTTAACGTCGGTTTGGGTCGATAGTTGATGTCGAATTCGGTGAGCTCGATCGCCCATTTCACCATCCTCCCGAAGGCATCTGTCCGATGTAGAATAGCCTTGATCGGCTGGTCGGTGAGTAACGTTACGATGTGCCCTTGGAAGTAGGGTCGGAGCCTCCGGGCTACAATCAACAAGACGTAAGTTAGTTTCTCTAATTTAGTATACCTGGTTTCGGCGTCTCTCAACGCGCGACTGACGTAGTAGATCGACCGTTGAATTTTTGCCTCTTCCTTAACAAGGACTGCTGCGAGAGCCATAGGGGAGACCGCCAGGTACAAAAATAGCTCCTCTCCAGGTTCGGGCTTCGCCAACAATGGAGGAGAGCCGAGGTATCTCTTTAGCTCTTCAAATGCCTGTTGGCACTCAGGGGTCCAGCAGAAGTTCTTCGGCCGCTTGAGGGTTTGGAAGAAGGGTAGGCACCGTTCGGCCGACCTCACGACGAAGCGATTCAGGGCTGCTACCCTCCCTGTAAGGCGCTGAACCTCCTTTATCGACTTCGGGGCGGCCATCTCCTGGATGGCACGAATTTTCTCCGAATTGACTTCAATTCCGCACCCCGATACCATGAAGCCCAGGAACTTTCCTGAGGTCACTCCGAAAGCACATTTAGTCGGGTTCAGCTTCATCTTATATTTTCGGAGGGCGGTAAAGGTCTCCTCGAGGTCGTCGACGTAGTTCATGAAAGATTTACTTTTCACGAGCATGTCATCCACGTAGACCTCCATATTGCGGCTGATCTGCTCCTTGAAGATTTTATTCACCAGCCGTTGGTAGGTTGTGCCTGTATTTTTGAGGCCGAAAGGCATGACCCTGTAACAGTAAAGGCCACGATTAGTAATGAAAGCAGTCTTTTCTTCGTCTTCCGATGCCATCCTGATTTGGTTATAGCCAGAGAATGCGTCCATGAAGGTGAGAAGCTCACGGCCCGAGGTCGCGTCCACCAGTTGATCAATTCTGGACAGAGGGTAGCTGTCCTTTGGGCAGGCTTTATTCAGCTTTTTGAAGTCTATACACATCCTCCACTTGCCGTTTGCCTTTTTGACTAGGACAACGTTGGAAATCCAATCAGGATAATTGACTTCCCTAATGAATCCAATTTTCAGGAGTTTGTCCACTTCCTCGGCTATCGCTTTCTGCCTCTCTGGTGCATGACCTCGGATTTTTTCTTTCGTCGGTCGATGCTTTGGATCGACGGCCAAACAGTGCTCCATGACTTCCGTGTCAATCCCCGGCATGTCTGTTGGGACCCAAGCGAAAATATCTGCATTATTTCATAGAAAATCGATGAGATGCGCCCGCACCTCTTCCCCCAGGTTGGAGCCGATCTTCACCACATGCTCCGCATTCCCGTCGTTCAAAGGGATCGAAACCAGATCTTCGATTGGGCTGCCCCTCTCCTCAGCGAGGTCGTCACGGGCGTCCAGCCCATCAACTAGACAGAGGTCGGATTGGTCACTTCTTTGCAAGGCTATGTTGTAGCAGTATCTGGCCAGGGCTTGGTCTCCCCTGACTTCTCCGACCCCCTGGTTGGTAGGAAATTTCAATTTCAAATGGTAGGTTGATACGACGGCCCAGAGAGCATTGAGGCCAGGTCGACCGAGGATCGCGTTGTAGGCCGACGATGCCTTCACCATCAGGAAATTCACCAGAGCCCTGGATTATCTTGGATATTGACCCGCAGCTACAGTCAAAGTTATTACTCCCTCCACCGAGACAGCATCGCCGGTGAACCCTACTATAGGGGAGCTAATCGGCCCCAAATGGGCGTCAAGGGTGGACATTCTTGAGAAGGCGTCGTAAAACAAAATGTCGGCTGAACTTTCATTATCGACAAGAATGCGGCTGACGTCGTAATTAGCTATATTCAAGGAAACTACAACCGCGTCGTTATGAGAAAATTGAACTCCCCGAGCATCTTCTTCAGTGAAAGTTATGGATTCCTCAATCTTTTGTCGCTTGGGAGGTCTGGCCAATACGCCGGTCGCTCCCCATCGGGATTCTTCCGAGATGGTGTTGGCGAAATTCATCGGAGGTCGATTGTCCGACCGCTCCATGTCGGCGACCGTTGCCGGAGGATGAGGGGCCTGGGAAATTGGAGGCGAGGCCGGAGCCTGAGATCTGGTTGCGGAGGCCGTGGGTCACCATGTGGATGCTTCGCGGGAAGGCATCGGGCAGAGATCTAGTGGGGGAAGGAGGAGTGGATGTCGGAAAAGATGACCGGAGGCGGTCCCGTTGAGCGCTCCTTTAAGAACAAGGGTGCTGCGAAGACACAGTCCTTCCTCTAGCGCCAATCTTGTTGGTGCAAAAATTCGCCTGCGTTGGAGAAGCTGGAGTCGAGGGAGTCACGGTCGCCGCTGGGACCTGCAAAAGAAGTCTAAACCGGAGGTGGGGTTGCTCCGGCAAGACCCTCCGACGCTCAAGTCAGTTCTCTGCCTCAACAAGAATGGAGTGCTCGAACAGAAATTTTAGCAGAGTTTTGAGATAAAATTAGGGCTTAGAGAATAACGTATCTGGGGTTCCCCTTTTATAGGCGGGGGGTGCGATAGACTGATAGCTACTGTTTGTAACCGCCTAGTCGTGGGCCACACGGGGCTAGGAGGAATTTATCATGAAGAGTAATGGGGTGGAGTCGTGGCTGTCACCATGGCTCGCCATGTGGAATCAGTTGTGGAGAGTGGAGCGGCGTCCGTTGTCACGACTCGCCAGGGAGTGGTGAAGCCGCGGAGCATCCGTCGTAGAGCGTGGAGCAGATTCGTAGCCATTACTACGGTCTGCCGCATGGGGCCTGTTGCGGGGAGTAGTGGAGCCGCGCAGAATCCGTCGCAGGAAGTGGAGCAGAGTCGTGGCCGTTACTATGGCCTGTCAGGGGGAGCCCAGGCCTGTCGGCCGAAGCTCGGTTGAAGCGCCTGACCGAGAGAGGTGCCTATCCATCTGGAAGGAGCTCGGACTTTGCTGGCGGGCCGTCCACCGTTGGGTGCCTTGAGCGTTAGTACTATAGGTGAGGGCCATCTGCAATTGGAGTCGGGGGCGAAGTCCGGCTCCCGTAGGAGTCCGGACGAAGTCCACTTGCAGTCGGAGTCGGGGACAAAGTCCGACTCCCGTGGGAGTCCGGACGAAGTCTGCCTGCAGTAGAAACCAGGAACGAAGTCCGGCTCCCGTAGGAGTCCGGACGAAGTTCACTTGCAATTGATGTCGGGGGCGAAGTCCGGCTCCCGTAGGAGTCCGGACGAAGTCCTCACGCAGTCGAAGTCGGGGACGAAGTCCGGCTCCCATAGGAGTCTGGACGAAGTCTTTACGCAGTCGAAGTCGGGGACGAAGTCCGGCTCCCGTGGGAGTCCGGACGAAGTCTGCCTGCAGTAGAAGCCGGGGATGAAATCTGGCTCCCGTAGGAGTCCGGACGAAGTTCACTTGCAATTGACGTCGGGGGCGAAGTCCGCTCCCATAGGAGTCCGGACGAAGTCCTCACGCAGTCGAAGTCGGCGAAGTCCGGCTCCCATAGGAGTCCGACGAAGTCCTCACGCAGTCGAAGTCGGCGAGGTCCGGCTCCCGTAAGAGCCCGTCTGTCGTGAAGAATCTGGTCGGCGCTGGTGGGGGTTTATCCGTCGGCAAAACTTGGGAGTGTTGCGGAGGCTCGGCCGCCAGAGAAGTTCGGAGAGATGCCGCTGAAGGTCGGAAGTCGTTAGAATCTTCGGAGGGTCATTTTCGTCATGAACTTTGGCTGGAGGGTATTTTATACCCAACAAAACAGATCCTCAAAGATCAAAAGGTCATTGATGGGACCAAACCGGTCTTGACCCGACCCGTTACCATTTCAACACCATTGGAGTCATCCACTGCTTCGTGCTCTTGAACCACTCACGTGCGTTGCACTCGCTTTAATGAAAGAAAGTCGCTTTGGAGTGGGACCACGAATCTTCGGCCTTCCCGAACTCCAGTCTACGACCATGAGCTCCTCCTCCTCCGCCACCGCCCGCCGGCGGCGACCCTTGCACTCCCTCCCGCCGACCGAATCCTAGAAATCGGTAGCGGCCTGTCCCTCTGCCCCCGCCTCAAGCTCCTCCTCACCTTCTTCCGCGCCGACCCCGCCGTCAAGCCTATCGACGAGTGGAAGCTCCGCCTCTCCCTCCTTGACTTCCTCCGCTCCTCCCTCTCCCTCTCTGTCCCCGATGACGACCTCCTCATCCGCAAGCGCTCCGACCTCCACAAGCGGAAGCGCAACGAGCCCGTCGCCTTCGGTACCCTCTACGTCCGGAGCTAGGGTTCCTCAAGAGCAAGACCACAGAGAGGAAGACCGCGACGAAGAAGACGACGAGGAGCTCCTCCAACGGAAGTTCTTGAACTGGCGGAGCTCCGTCGTGGAGCGGCTGGCCGGGATCGAGTTGAATCTGGAAGGAGTCAAGTTCGAAATGAGGTGGAGATCCCTTCGTCCGACGATTTCGAGAAGATGGAAGAATCTTGGAAGAAATTCTATGCTGGTTCGCGGAAAGATATCGACTTTTAGTTTCTTTCGCACTGATTGATTCGGAAATTTTAATTTTGCTAGTGCTTACAGGGAATTCGGCAAGCGGTGTGGCCCGGCGGCCAGACACGATTATTGTGCGAGGGGTTCCGTCGAGATGGTTCGCTGAGCCACGAGTGTCTTCAAAGGCCTCGATGCTGGTCACACACACCATTTTTCAGTGTTTGGGAAAATAAGGTACATTTTGTGTTCTTTTTAGATGTAGTTGCTACGTCTTGCTCCAATGTTTATCTCTCTGTCTTTTTCTTGCCATTGTCACGTTGAATTTGCTTCGCGATAGCATGTTTTTCTAGAGAGAACAGCAAACACAACTTGTTTCGAAATAACGGTAA
>NC_026005.2:62407612-62480573 GCF_000442705.2 Elaeis guineensis | reverse complement strand
CAACAAAAAAACTCGATCTTTTTTCCTTTTGATCAAAGAAAAAGCAAGAAAAAAGCACAGGCTAATGGAGTCTCGATTCTTAACGAAAAATTCCATCTACGAACGAGGATTGGATAAGATTGAGATTGGGGATTGGAATTGCCTGCCTCTTCTGAGCGGCCTCGGCGGCTCGGAGACGGGCTTCTTGGGACTGGATGCGCTCCGCCTCGAGCCTCTCTGCCTTCGAAGGTCCGAAGCACGAGCAGAACGCCATGGCCCGTTCCCTTTCCTTTTTTTCCCTTTCGCGGCCTGTGGGTAATTCTATTTAGATCTTTTGCCGCGGGATATCGGGACACACGAGATATGCTGCGAGTTTGGTTGGCAATGGTGGGACCTGCGCGTTGACTATTTTTGTTGGCCGCGCGTGGGCTGAGGTCCGACAGCCTAAAAGTCCAATAGACGTGGGTTCACCACTGGAGACCAGAGGTTGGGCTAGGCTAAGACATTTTGACTTTTTGGCTATTGGATTGGTTTAGGCTAGGTATGATTTAACGAAAGATGGACAGATTATTTTATTGACCATGGGATCCGTCAGGTGGTGTCTTGACTTTGATGGATCTATCTAGGAAAATAAATCCTTGAAGGATCTGAATTCCACCAAGAAAATATAGAGGTCCAACTCTTTGCAATTTAGTGAAATCTCATTGCGCGCCGTAGTTTTACGCAGCAAAAATAATATCTACTGCCACTCATTTATTTATTGATAAATAATTTATGCATGCTACAGTTGAGCACGTGCAATAATATTTTAAAAGCTAGATTATTGATTAAACGGTCAAGTTTTAGTTCACGGTTCAAGCCGTTTGGTCAACTAATATTGAATCGTGATATCATTGATATTAGTTGTTGAAAATGGGATTAGCTCCGCACTTTGTGCGAGCAGCATGGGACCGACCTCAAAGCTTTTTCTTTTTTGATAAATAAAATCTTTTTATCATACATTCATGCGTGCATATGGTAGAGAGTTAAAGTTATTTAGTCTTATCCTTCTAGCACTATATGGATGAATGTTTTTTCTAAAATGCACCCTTGAATCATATTTATTATTGCATAATAAAAATTGTAAGTTAAGGATTTATCATTCAAAAAGTCAGTATGTAGAATTTTTTTTGGTTTGATTCCTTCTTGCAACTGTACGCAGCAAAAATTATAGTGAATCTCTTTTTTCTGCACAATTTGATAGCATCTCTCCTTTCCTAAAGAGTAATTTTCTTTTTCTTGTCAAAATCGCATTCACCATCTTAAATTGACTAGCCAGATAGCATTAATCCTTAGATTTGGTCTATAATTGCATGAATGAAAAAAAAAATCTTTTTCTTTTAGAGTAAAAAGAAAAGGTGATAATATCATCTTTGTCCATATCTACTTTTGTATAATGAGAAAACTTCATAATCCATAAAGCATGTGTTTAAGAAAAATAAATTCAGAATCCAACACATGCTAAACTCTCGAGCTTCTCATTTAAAATGGATTCCATCTTAAATGATAAAACACATCTTAAAACTTAAGCAAACCCATCTTCTTTACTTCTTAAGGTGCATCAAGCATTTGATGCTAGCATATTATTTTTAAAAAAAAAGCTTGATCATGGGCCTATGCATCTATATCTTCCAACTTTTTTTCAACTCTACCTATCTATTAAGCATTTTCCATCCATCTGTTTCCTCTTCATATTTTGACATCTATTTCAGTAAATACGTCTCTTTATATAAATACAAAGAAGAAAAATAATTCTAATAAGTCAAAAAATATTTGCCCAATTTACTCTAAATAACTTGATTATGAGTATCAACCATGTAGTATGTTATCCTTTCTATCACATGTGCATTACTATGCCAACGCCAACTCATAATACAAACTTATGAGTTAAAATGATACACTTATGAGGATTGGGTCAAGCACAAACTTGATCCAAATTCATTTGCAGGGCAATTTGATAATCACACATATAATCATACAAAAAACTAACATGAATTCTAGCTATTAATATTGTCGATGAAAATATGCTCAATTTTAATTGAACTTTCAATCTTTTTTTTTTTTTGGGTGAGAAATTTTCAAGTCTTCGAGCTCAACCTACAAACTCAAATATGATGAGGGCATGAGTGGCTGATGGTTAAGCAATTCAAGATCACTAATCTTAGGAATGAACTCAAGTTGATCAAGTCAGGCCAACCACTGGGTCATCTAACTCATTTTAGATTTGATTAGTATTTATTTAGGTTGGGTTGAGCTTGGTCCAGCACGAAACATGTGATCTAGATCTTAATTTTGTTAAAATGGACCATCTAACACTTCAAGGCTCTTTCTTTTTTAGATAAATATCATGAAAAAGTTGATCAAATTATTTATTGATAAACTTATTCATATCCTCGTGCTTTGGAAGATGAATAAGTTATTTTTCATGGATAGCAATTTACTTATGAAATAAGAAGAAAATCTTATCCACGTAGGGAATGGCTAAATTATTTTCTTTTTGTCAATAAAATAGGCATTCAATTTTTATTCCTAAAATTTTGCATTCACATTTTCAATGTTTCCATCATTTCATGCCCAATATCTTAATTATCCATTTTCTCCAAACTTAAAGAGCATAAAAGATATTATAAAAAATATGGATAAATTTTAATAATTTATTCAAAAAAATAATGATACAAAAATATTAATAATAGATTTCAAAGCTATGTTGCTATATTAAAAAATATTTATTTAAATAAATATAAATTTTATATAAATTTTTTAAAACATGTTGGTGCAAAAATCCGCCTGCGTCGGAGAAGCTGGAGTCGAGGGAGTCGCGGTCGCCGCCGGAACCTGCAAAAGAAGTCTAAACCGGAGGTGGGGTTGCTCCGGCAAGACCCTCCGACGCTCAAGTCAGTTCTCTGCCTCAACAAGAATGGAGTGCTCGAACGAAAATTTTAGCAGAGTTTTGAGATAAAATTAGGGCTTAGAGAATAACGTATCTGGGGTCCCTCTTTTATAGGCGGGGGGTGCGATAGACTGATAGCGACTGTTTGTAACCACCTAGTCGTGGGCCGTACGGGGCTAGGAAGAATTTATCATGAAGAGTAATGGGGTGGAGTCGTGGCTGTCACCATGGCTCGCCACGTGGAATCAGTTGCGGAGAGTGGAGCGGCGTCCGTTGTCGCGACTCGCTAGGGAGTGGTGGAGCCGCGCAGCATCCGCCGAAAAGAGTAGAGCAGATTCGTAGCCATTACTGCGGCCTGCCGCGTGGGGCCTGTTGCGGGGAGTAGTGGAGCCACGCAGAATCCGTCGCAAGAGTGGAGCAGAGTCGTGGCCGTTACTGTGGCCTGTCAGGGAAAGCCCAGGCCTGTCGGTCGAAGCTCGGTTGAAGCGCCTGGCGGAGAGAGGTGCCTATCCATCTGGAAGGAGCTCGAACTTTGCTGGCGGGCCGTCCACCATTGGGTGCCTTGAGCGTTAGTACTATAGGTGAGGGCCATTTGCAATTGGAGTCGGGGGGCAAAGTCCGGCTCCCGTAGGAGTCCGGACGAAGTCCACTTGTAGTCGGAGTCGGGGATGAAATCCGGCTCCCGTGGGAGTCCGGACGAAGTCTGCCTGCAATAGAACCAGGGACGAAGTCCGGCTCCCGTAGGAGTCCGAACGAAGTTCACTTGCAATTGACATCGGGGGCGAAGTCCGGCTCCCGTAGGAGTCCGGACGAAGTCCTCACGCAGTCGAAGTCGGGGACGAAGTTCGGCTCCCGTGGGAGTCCGGACGAAGTCTTCATGCAGTCGAAGTCGGGAACGAAGTCCGGCTCCCGTGGGAGTCCGGACGAAGTCTGCCTGTAGTAGAAGTCAGGGACGAAGTCCGGCTTTCGTAGGAGTCCGGACGAAGTTCACTTGCAATTGACGTCGGGGGCGAAGTCTGGCTCCCGTAGGAGTCCGGACGAAGTCTCACGCAGTCGAAGTCAGCGAAGTCCGGCTCCCGTAGGAGTCCGGACGAAGTCCTCACGCAGTCGAAGTCGGCGAGGTCCGGCTCCCGTAGGAGCCCGTCTGTCGTGAAGAATCTGGTCGACACTAGTGGGGGTTTATCCGTCAGCAAAACTTGGGAGTGTTGCGGAGGCTCGGCCGCCAGAGAAGTTCGGAGAGATACCACCGAAGGTCGGAAGTCAGTAGAATCCCCGGAGGGTCATTCCCATCATGAACTTCGGCTGGGGGGTATTTTATACCCAACACCAGTCCCCTACTTTAAGTTCGAGTTTCGAATGGAGAAAGTACAAACAAATTTCACAGCCGAAGTTTGTCCCCTTGAATCTGGTGCACGATCTCCCTCAGATATTTTAGTATTTAATGCGCGTGTGCCAGAGCCTTTTTCCAACAGGAGCGATCTGAAGGGTCCTTTCGAAATTTCCACCGGGGCATAGTCCCAAGCGCCATACCATAATGGTCCCGCCAACGGTCAGCCCTATGCCGCGGTGAGTGGGACACGTGGCGGGCACTGGTTGACCTAGGGATATCTGCCACCATAACTACGCCAGACCCTGTCGCTTATTTAAGCCCCCTCCTTCCTTCCAGGGGCTTCACTTTGCCGGAGAGTTGGCGTCCTTCTTCTGCCTGAGAGCTTAGCCACCCCTATCGGCACCCTTTTTGACTCCAAGCACTCTTCGCACCAGTCTTCGCCATCCCACCGGCTCCTCGCTGCCTTCAATCTTCCGAGCCCCTTCGAGGGGTTCTCCCGCCGGGGCCTCTGCCTCGGAGGCCAACCTCGAGAGGATGCCACGGACCAAGAGGAGTATGAGGGGAAAAATAGTGGCCTGCGAATTCTCCGGCTGTCGAACTGTCACTGAGGGTTCCCATCGTCTCAAAGGAGGCTCGAGGGAGAATTCCTTCAACAACAGGGGTTTAATAACGGGGACAATCGGTGAGGGTGTTCCGTCCGAAAATTTTGGAGTAGCTGAATGGGGCGACACCGGTCAAGGGGGTAGAGTTGTCGTCACAAGCTGTGGCGGGATTCTTGACGTCGTCGGAGCCGAGAGACCAGAAGCGGTCGGTGCCGATGGTGGGGCAGTAGAACTTGTTGTGGGGATGGTGGAAGTAGCGCATGCCGACCTTGCCGAAGTACCTAGGACGGTGGTTGTCGTGGAGCACACAATGGTGGTGCACACCTCCGGCGCCATCGCGGCCTCCGGGGTACCTCCGGTTCTTCTTGATGCAGGTCGACGTCATCGCTGCCGTTGCCGTCGTTGCCCCCTGAATTCTATCCCACCCTTTTCCCCCTAAGGCTGGGGTTTCGACGATGGAGCGGAACGAGGCAGGGGGTGAGAGCTGAAGGATTTATCACACGCACTGAAAAATACTGCCGAGATGAACAGAACCGGAAGGAGAAGTTGGGAGCTTGAAGTGATCTCCAACGTGTTCCTTTTGGGCCTTGTAGTAATGTTTGTTTTTTTTTCTCGGCCCCTAGGGCCTTGTAATGTACACCTTTATTAATCAAGAATGAGAAGGAGATTTTGTTACTTCGTCCGCACTTTGCATCGAATTGCTGCCTGCCGAACTTCTTTCATTTACCATTGTTATTGTTGTATTCCCTTCTTTTTCTTTTTCTCTTCTCTCTTTTTTTTTTTTTCGACGTCGTCCGGAGGTCGCTGGTCGTTGCCGCGTCGGCTCGCTTTTCCAGTCATCCTTCTTCTTCAGCCTTAATGGCTCTGTAATGCATATTTAATAAATAACGTGAGAAAGAATTTTTCGCTACCTCTTTTACTCATGTGTTGAATTGTCGCTTGCCGAGCTTCTTTCGGCTTTTGCCTTGCTTGAAATCGATGCCGTTCGGAGGTATCCTATTGCCGTCGCATTGGCCCATCCTTTCGTCCATGGCCGCAGATTTATCCGGGGCCGCTCGGGTTTGACGCCCCCGCTCAGGGTTCGAGCTTGGAGGTCCGAGCTTCTCGTCACCCTGAGGAAGTCGTCTTATCTCGGGCCTGTATTGAGAGCTTTCTTGAAGGTCAAAAATTTTGATAAGAACCCCAATCCTTGCTGAGACGAGGTTCCTTGCATCTTTGATGCAATTTATTTTTCATTCATCGCTGATGCAGTCCGTCGCTTTCCTTTTCAACTCCCCTCCCCTTTCTCCTTTTTCTTTTTCGAGTGAGGGTTTTCCCTCTGCTCTTGGTGGGGTCGCGGGAGCGCGAAGGGGTCGTTGAGAAAGTCCTCTTTTTCTGATCTGGTCTTGGATGATCGGACCTTAATTGACGTCAGGACGATGTTCTTCCCTTACTTCTGATGTAATCGATCCCAGTTCGTATTAGGACGAGGTTCTTCCCCCGCTCCTAATAGGACTGTGGGGGCACGTATGGGCATTGCAGAGCCACTCCCTCCATCCGATCTCAGAGTAATCGGGCCTTCAACTTTGCTCATGTTAGGATGAGGTTCTCCTCCTGTCCCTAACATGACTGCGGGGGCACGTATGGACGCTGTAGGGCCTCTCCCCCCATCCGATCTAAGGAGAACCGGGCCTTCGACTTTGCTCAAGTTAGGGCGAGGTTCTCCTCCTGTCCCTAACAGGGCTGTGGGGCACATATGGGCGTTGCAGGGCCTCTCCCCCCATCCGGTCTAAGGAGAACTGGGCCTTCGACCTTGCTCAAGTTAGGGCGAGGTTCTCCTTCTGTCCCTAACAGGGTTGAGGGGGCACATATGGGCGTTGTAGGGCCTCTCTCCCCATCCGGTCTAAGGAGAATCGGACCTTCGACTTTGCTCATGTTAGGGCGAGGTTCTCCTCCTGTCCCTAACATGGCTGTGGGGGCACATGTGGGCGTTGCAAGGCCTCTCCCCCCATTCGGTCTAAGGAGAACCGGGCCTTCGATTTCGTCGAGACGGAGTTCTCCTCTTGTTTCCGACACGGTATGTTTTGACTGCCCTGTCGATGTAGGCTCGCGCCAAGAGAGAAGGCATGTGGATATAAAATTTTTATTTAAAATAAAGTTATCGGTAATACATTCGTAAGTTTTTCGAGCTCCATGGCTACGGGAGGTCTGCTCCTTCGAGCTCCTTGAGGTAATAAGTTTCGGGCCGGACTACTTCTTTGACTTCGTATGGGCCTTCCCAATTTGGGGCGAGCTTCCCTCGATCTTGAGGTTGCGAGACGGCGGCTCGTCGAAGCACTAGATCTCCTGCTCTAAAGACTTTATTCTTGACCCGGGAGTTGTAATAGCGGGCGACTTTTGTCTGTAGGCTGCCATCCGAACTTGAGCTACCTCCCGCTTTTCTTCTAGCAAGTCGAGGTTGGCTTTAAGACCTTGCGAACTGTGATGCTCGTTGAATGCCACGACTCGTGCCGATGGGAGTTTAAGCTCAATTGGGATAACAACCTCCGTTCCGAAGGCTAGAGCGAAGGGGGTCTCTCCCGTGGGCAGTCTTTGGATAGTTCGGTATGCCCACAGCACATGATAAAGTTCGTCTGCCCAAGTTTCCTTCGTCTTTTCGAGCCTTGTCTTGATCCCTTGCAGCAAGGTTCTGTTGGTCACTTCAGCTTCGCCGTTCGCCTGAGGATGGGCTACTGATGTGAAATTGTGGGAGATGTTTAGATCTTCACAGAATTCGGCGAATCTTGCTCCCGCAAACTGCCGTCCATTATCAGTGATTAAGATTCTTGGCAGGCCGAACCTGCAAACGATCGACTTCCAGACGAAGTCTTGCACTTTAGCTTCTGTGATTTTCGTCAGTGGTTCGGCTTCGACCCACTTGGTGAAGTAGTCAATCACTACCAGGAGGAACTTCCTCTGCCCCAACGCCACGGGAAAGGGTCCAAAGATATCCATCCCCCATTGCGCAAACGGCCATGGGGCACTCAAGGGGGTAAGCTCGGTGGCGGGTTGTCTCTGGATGTTGGCATATCTCTGACATCGATCGCACTTTCTGACGTACTCAATTGAGTCACGATGCATAGTCGGCCAGTAATATCCTTGGCGGAGCAATTTGTGGGATAAGGATCTAGCCCCCAGATGGCTTCCGCATATTTCTTCATGTACCTCCCACAAGGTGTAGTCGGCTTCCGAAGGTCGGAGACATTTTAAGAGGGGCAAAGAGTATGATCTCTTGTACAGCCTGTCCTCATAGAGGATGTACCGGGAGGCTTGATTTCTGAGCTTCCGGACTTCTTTCGCATCATGAGGGAGAACCCCCCCTGAGATATGCCACCAGTGGGTCGATCCAATTGGGCTCATAATCAATTTCCATCACGGGCCGCAATTCCTCCGTACTTGGACACTTCAGAACTTCAAAAAGAATACCCTTAGGCAATTCAGTTGGAGCCAGCGTAGCTAGCTTGGAGAGAAGATCGGCCCTGGTATTTTTCATTCTTGGAATCTTCCTGATGTGGAAGCTACTAAAGACGGGGATGAGCTCCTTCACCTTTTCAAGATACTTAGCCATGCTGTCCTCCCGCGCTTTGTAGTTTTCGTTGACTTGTCCCACTACCAATTGGGAATCGCTGTGGACTTGGAGCCGATCTACTCCCAATTCTTTGACGATCCTTAACCCTGCGATCAGAGCTTCATATTCAGCTCCATTGTTTGTTGCGGGAAACTCGAAGCGCAGAGCGTACTCCACGACGATTCCCTCTGGACTGATCAAGATCAGGCCCGCACCTGCGCCCGACATGTTGGAAGATCCGTCCACATAGAGGGCCCAAAAGCAACCAGGGAGATCGGCTTCTTTTTCAGGGGAGTTCGGTCGGGGCTCAAGGTCGTCCATTTCACCCTGTCCCGGTTCGGCCTCCTCCGAGATTGTGCACTCTACTATAAAATCTGTCAATATCTGGGCTTTTAACGTCGGTTTGGGTCGATAGTTGATGTCGAATTCGGTGAGCTCGATCGCCCATTTCACCATCCTCCCGAAGGCATCTGTCCGATGTAGAATAGCCTTGATCGGCTGGTCGGTGAGTAACGTTACGATGTGCCCTTGGAAGTAGGGTCGGAGCCTCCGGGCTACAATCAACAAGACGTAAGTTAGTTTCTCTAATTTAGTATACCTGGTTTCGGCGTCTCTCAACGCGCGACTGACGTAGTAGATCGACCGTTGAATTTTTGCCTCTTCCTTAACAAGGACTGCTGCGAGAGCCATAGGGGAGACCGCCAGGTACAAAAATAGCTCCTCTCCAGGTTCGGGCTTCGCCAACAATGGAGGAGAGCCGAGGTATCTCTTTAGCTCTTCAAATGCCTGTTGGCACTCAGGGGTCCAGCAGAAGTTCTTCGGCCGCTTGAGGGTTTGGAAGAAGGGTAGGCACCGTTCGGCCGACCTCACGACGAAGCGATTCAGGGCTGCTACCCTCCCTGTAAGGCGCTGAACCTCCTTTATCGACTTCGGGGCGGCCATCTCCTGGATGGCACGAATTTTCTCCGAATTGACTTCAATTCCGCACCCCGATACCATGAAGCCCAGGAACTTTCCTGAGGTCACTCCGAAAGCACATTTAGTCGGGTTCAGCTTCATCTTATATTTTCGGAGGGCGGTAAAGGTCTCCTCGAGGTCGTCGACGTAGTTCATGAAAGATTTACTTTTCACGAGCATGTCATCCACGTAGACCTCCATATTGCGGCTGATCTGCTCCTTGAAGATTTTATTCACCAGCCGTTGGTAGGTTGTGCCTGTATTTTTGAGGCCGAAAGGCATGACCCTGTAACAGTAAAGGCCACGATTAGTAATGAAAGCAGTCTTTTCTTCGTCTTCCGATGCCATCCTGATTTGGTTATAGCCAGAGAATGCGTCCATGAAGGTGAGAAGCTCACGGCCCGAGGTCGCGTCCACCAGTTGATCAATTCTGGACAGAGGGTAGCTGTCCTTTGGGCAGGCTTTATTCAGCTTTTTGAAGTCTATACACATCCTCCACTTGCCGTTTGCCTTTTTGACTAGGACAACGTTGGAAATCCAATCAGGATAATTGACTTCCCTAATGAATCCAATTTTCAGGAGTTTGTCCACTTCCTCGGCTATCGCTTTCTGCCTCTCTGGTGCATGACCTCGGATTTTTTCTTTCGTCGGTCGATGCTTTGGATCGACGGCCAAACAGTGCTCCATGACTTCCGTGTCAATCCCCGGCATGTCTGTTGGGACCCAAGCGAAAATATCTGCATTATTTCATAGAAAATCGATGAGATGCGCCCGCACCTCTTCCCCCAGGTTGGAGCCGATCTTCACCACATGCTCCGCATTCCCGTCGTTCAAAGGGATCGAAACCAGATCTTCGATTGGGCTGCCCCTCTCCTCAGCGAGGTCGTCACGGGCGTCCAGCCCATCAACTAGACAGAGGTCGGATTGGTCACTTCTTTGCAAGGCTATGTTGTAGCAGTATCTGGCCAGGGCTTGGTCTCCCCTGACTTCTCCGACCCCCTGGTTGGTAGGAAATTTCAATTTCAAATGGTAGGTTGATACGACGGCCCAGAGAGCATTGAGGCCAGGTCGACCGAGGATCGCGTTGTAGGCCGACGATGCCTTCACCATCAGGAAATTCACCAGAGCCCTGGATTATCTTGGATATTGACCCGCAGCTACAGTCAAAGTTATTACTCCCTCCACCGAGACAGCATCGCCGGTGAACCCTACTATAGGGGAGCTAATCGGCCCCAAATGGGCGTCAAGGGTGGACATTCTTGAGAAGGCGTCGTAAAACAAAATGTCGGCTGAACTTTCATTATCGACAAGAATGCGGCTGACGTCGTAATTAGCTATATTCAAGGAAACTACAACCGCGTCGTTATGAGAAAATTGAACTCCCCGAGCATCTTCTTCAGTGAAAGTTATGGATTCCTCAATCTTTTGTCGCTTGGGAGGTCTGGCCAATACGCCGGTCGCTCCCCATCGGGATTCTTCCGAGATGGTGTTGGCGAAATTCATCGGAGGTCGATTGTCCGACCGCTCCATGTCGGCGACCGTTGCCGGAGGATGAGGGGCCTGGGAAATTGGAGGCGAGGCCGGAGCCTGAGATCTGGTTGCGGAGGCCGTGGGTCACCATGTGGATGCTTCGCGGGAAGGCATCGGGCAGAGATCTAGTGGGGGAAGGAGGAGTGGATGTCGGAAAAGATGACCGGAGGCGGTCCCGTTGAGCGCTCCTTTAAGAACAAGGGTGCTGCGAAGACACAGTCCTTCCTCTAGCGCCAATCTTGTTGGTGCAAAAATTCGCCTGCGTTGGAGAAGCTGGAGTCGAGGGAGTCACGGTCGCCGCTGGGACCTGCAAAAGAAGTCTAAACCGGAGGTGGGGTTGCTCCGGCAAGACCCTCCGACGCTCAAGTCAGTTCTCTGCCTCAACAAGAATGGAGTGCTCGAACAGAAATTTTAGCAGAGTTTTGAGATAAAAATTAGGGCTTAGAGAATAACGTATCTGGGGTTCCCCTTTTATAGGCGGGGGGTGCGATAGACTGATAGCTACTGTTTGTAACCGCCTAGTCGTGGGCCACACGGGGCTAGGAGGAATTTATCATGAAGAGTAATGGGGTGGAGTCGTGGCTGTCACCATGGCTCGCCATGTGGAATCAGTTGTGGAGAGTGGAGCGGCGTCCGTTGTCACGACTCGCCAGGGAGTGGTGAAGCCGCGGAGCATCCGTCGTAGAGCGTGGAGCAGATTCGTAGCCATTACTACGGTCTGCCGCATGGGGCCTGTTGCGGGGAGTAGTGGAGCCGCGCAGAATCCGTCGCAGGAAGTGGAGCAGAGTCGTGGCCGTTACTATGGCCTGTCAGGGGGAGCCCAGGCCTGTCGGCCGAAGCTCGGTTGAAGCGCCTGACCGAGAGAGGTGCCTATCCATCTGGAAGGAGCTCGGACTTTGCTGGCGGGCCGTCCACCGTTGGGTGCCTTGAGCGTTAGTACTATAGGTGAGGGCCATCTGCAATTGGAGTCGGGGGCGAAGTCCGGCTCCCGTAGGAGTCCGGACGAAGTCCACTTGCAGTCGGAGTCGGGGACAAAGTCCGACTCCCGTGGGAGTCCGGACGAAGTCTGCCTGCAGTAGAAACCAGGAACGAAGTCCGGCTCCCGTAGGAGTCCGGACGAAGTTCACTTGCAATTGATGTCGGGGGCGAAGTCCGGCTCCCGTAGGAGTCCGGACGAAGTCCTCACGCAGTCGAAGTCGGGGACGAAGTCCGGCTCCCATAGGAGTCTGGACGAAGTCTTTACGCAGTCGAAGTCGGGGACGAAGTCCGGCTCCCGTGGGAGTCCGGACGAAGTCTGCCTGCAGTAGAAGCCGGGGATGAAATCTGGCTCCCGTAGGAGTCCGGACGAAGTTCACTTGCAATTGACGTCGGGGGCGAAGTCCGGCTCCCATAGGAGTCCGGACGAAGTCCTCACGCAGTCGAAGTCGGCGAAGTCCGGCTCCCATAGGAGTCCGGACGAAGTCCTCACGCAGTCGAAGTCGGCGAGGTCCGGCTCCCGTAAGAGCCCGTCTGTCGTGAAGAATCTGGTCGGCGCTGGTGGGGGTTTATCCGTCGGCAAAACTTGGGAGTGTTGCGGAGGCTCGGCCGCCAGAGAAGTTCGGAGAGATGCCGCTGAAGGTCGGAAGTCGTTAGAATCTTCGGAGGGTCATTTTCGTCATGAACTTTGGCTGGAGGGTATTTTATACCCAACAAAACAGATCCTCAAAGATCAAAAGGTCATTGATGGGACCAAACCGGGTCTTGACCCGACCCGTTACCATTTCAACACCATTGGAGTCATCCACTGCTTCGTGCTCTTGAACCACTCACGTGCGTTGCACTCGCTTTAATGAAAGAAAGTCGCTTTGGAGTGGACCACGAATCTTCGGCCTTCCCGAACTCCAGTCTACGACCATGAGCTCCTCCTCCTCCGCCACCGCCCGCCGGCGGCGACCCTTGCACTCCCTCCCGCCGACCGAAATCCTAGAAATCGGTAGCGGCCTGTCCCTCTGCCCCCGCCTCAAGCTCCTCCTCACCTTCTTCCGCGCCGACCCCGCCGTCAAGCCTATCGACGAGTGGAAGCTCCGCCTCTCCCTCCTTGACTTCCTCCGCTCCTCCCTCTCCCTCTCTGTCCCCGATGACGACCTCCTCATCCGCAAGCGCTCCGACCTCCACAAGCGGAAGCGCAACGAGCCCGTCGCCTTCGGTACCCTCTACGTCCGCGAGCTAGGGTTCCTCAAGAGCAAGACCACCAGAGAGGAAGACCGCGACGAAGAAGACGACGAGGAGCTCCTCCAACGGAAGTTCTTGAACTGGCGGAGCTCCGTCGTGGAGCGGCTGGCCGGGATCGAGTTGAATCTGGAAGGAGTCAAGTTCGAAATGAGCGTGGAGATCCCTTCGTCCGACGATTTCGAGAAGATGGAAGAATCTTGGAAGAAATTCTATGCTGGTTCGCGGAAAGATATCGACTTTTAGTTTCTTTCGCACTGATTGATTCGGAAATTTTAATTTTGCTAGTGCTTACAGGGAATTCGGCAAGCGGTGTGGCCCGGCGGCCAGACACGATTATTGTGCGAGGGGTTCCGTCGAGATGGTTCGCTGAGCCACGAGTGTCTTCAAAGGCCTCGATGCTGGTCACACACACCATTTTTTCAGTGTTTGGGAAAATAAGGTACATTTTGTGTTCTTTTTAGATGTAGTTGCTACGTCTTGCTCCAATGTTTATCTCTCTGTCTTTTTCTTGCCATTGTCACGTTGAATTTGCTTCGCGATAGCATGTTTTTCTAGAGAGAACAGCAAACACAACTTGTTTCGAAATAACGGTAATTGCCAAAAGTAAAATAAGAGTTAATTTGTTGGCAACGTGGGCAACTATCATTATTTATGCTCCAGGAACTAGCATATGGCTTATGCTTATAGAAAGCACTTGCTTCTTCATATACAAATTATGATTTTGTCTCAGTTAAGAGCAGATGCACAAAAGGTGAACTTAAATTTAATTGACTCATCATGATCCAACCCCAACTCAAATATTTTATTTTGCGGTCAAGCTGCCGGCCTTTAGTCTGAATCCATAATTCAACAAAAATGGGTTTGACTCTACTGAATGTTAGAGCCCATCATATTGGACCCAAGTAGGATTTTAAAAAATTCGTTCATAATATGTCTTAACAAGCATTAAACAAGTTAATAAGTGTTTCTCCTCAAACTTCAGTGCACTTCACCTAAGCTTGTCATGGAAGGCCCTCCTGGAAAAATGTGAAAGCAATATCAGATATGCCTGAATAGATGTATTAGCCCTTTTAAAATGTGGAAAGCTAGCTTTTTATGATTGCTAGATATTTTTTGCAATAAAGACTTAAGGAGTTCAAACAAGAAGAAATGAAGAGCAAACAATTTCAAGGCTAGACTTCCTACTTTCTCAATTACAGGGATCTTCTCTCTTCAAATTTTTAGGTTGCCTATTTTAGCAATTTTTTATGCTTTGTGGCTAGGTTGGTTCATAATGTCTTTAGGGTGTTTTTGTTTCATCAAAGTTCATTGAGATGTGCGGATAGATCCTTCCTATTCTTTCCATAATTCATTGGATTTAGAATGATGACAGATCATTCTAAGAGTCTTGATTGTTTAACTCAGTTCATGCTCAGTCTCTATGTAATGGTTCTTGCTTTGAAGGGACTTATGCTCAAAGGCCCGTACTGCTAATATCTAGAAAAAGTAAGGTTTAAAGAGAGTTTGGAGAAGCTCTCGTGTATAACAGTTTTAGCTGTTGTATTTGAACCTAAAAGAATTTCAAGTGTATTTGAGAAATGAGACATTTTCTTTGGGCCCCCTTTCTTTACCATGTAATAATAAGGGTCTGATGCATGCACAAGATTTTCAACTGGATGATCATAGCCATCATTTATACTTGTAGAATTTATGATCTCTTTTTGTTTGGATACTCTTTTCCTTTAATTAGGTAACTATCTCCATGCTTCACCCGGTGACCTGCATCATTTTGTGAGACATTCTGGGTACAATTAATCTTTTGTGGAGGACATTGATGTGATGAAATTAGCTCCTTCACTCAATGTATTGGCTGGTTAGTAAGAGAATTGCTATATGTACTAATGAAATCTTCAAAAATTTATATATTAGGGGTTGAAAAACCTCTATATTGTTCTGCCTAGTGGTGGTTTAATAGAATGCAGTAATGCACACACAGACTATGATATTCACTTCATGGTAAAAAAAAAAAACTAAAATACATGCATGCATTGTGAGTTATAAGCTCAAGCATATTATCAAACGGAGGGGGAGAGTACTCGATCAAGGAGAGCTAATATACTCTGAAATTATATATGATAGCCATGATAATCTAGTTAGAAGATCTTGCTTCAGGTTTCCAACCCTTATTGGCACATGGTGAAGAAAAGAAATGCCAAATAAATTTATTTAATCTTTCAAATGTATTTGAGTTCTTTTTAATTCAAATGGAACAACTGAAGCATCGATAAATGAGAGCGTATTTAGAACTTCTGTAAAACAGTAAATCTTCTTGATAAAATCAAGCATAAACCATCACTCCCACTGCAACATGAATTAAAGAAAGTATATTAGTAGCCAACGTGGTTGGCTCTTGAGCCATCATCTTCACGACATAAAAAACTCTAATTCAATAAAAAAGCTTTAAAGACATTATAAACCAGTATAGCCATATTACAAGAAAGGATGCTAGATAGATTTCCTTCAAGGTAGCCTTGGAACTAGTCTTTCTTGTTTTCTTCTTGTTGAGGCCCTTGGGCCCTTGTTACACAAAATTTGCTTCCTACTTCTTGAAGTTCTTTGTCAGCTTAATCGTTGATAAGCATGCAATAGGTCTCTTAAACTACTCAGATAAATATGCCCTCTGAGATAATTCATGGATACTTTGGGGGATAAACTTGTCATACACATGCCATGTAATGGAAACACTCACTATTTTTTCAATTCTCCTATGAAAATATCCCAATCTCTTCATAAGGAAAGTGGAATATTAGTCTTCGAGTATTATAACTTCACAAAGCTCTAAATAATTTAAGGTTTTTATTATATTTCCTTTTAGAAATCATTCTGTCACCCAAACTTTCAGCACTTACTATCAACTGTATATTAATGCAATATATTTTCAAGGGTTGCAATGGGCTTGGCTGGATTTGGATTGGGTGAATGTCTATTATTTATCCAGTTCGTATGGGCTTGGCTTGAAACAGCTCCTCCTACTAGTGATCAGCTATATCTCACTTGAAGCCAACCTGTGGTCAGCGCAACTTAAGTGAACTTTAGTTTAGTCACCTAACAGCAAGAATGGTGATCAAATGTTGGTAGGCTAATCAGATTAGGTGGGATAGAAGATGGATGACATTGAGGTGTCTGGATCAAATAATGGGGAAACTGAAATCATGTTTAGGTGGTTTGATGTGGTGATGGGCAATCATATGTTTGTAGGGTCGACTGAACCTATATCAAGATGGTTGGACATGGTGATGGTGGTACCTAATTTTGTGCATGACAATCATTTTCAGCGATGCGATGATTGAATTTCTTTGGAAGGGGAGGTATGGGCATGGATTTGCAGAATTTGCATGTGGCTGAATCTGGTGATGTATTGTCTTTATTTGGTGGTGTTGCAGCCAAATTTGTGTTAGCGTGAGTAGATTTGGCAATGGACAATCTGAGATGATGAGTGTTTTTTTTGTGGGGGGGGGGGGTGTGGAAGATGAGTGGAGAAGGGAATGTGGACTTGGCTGGATCACAAACTGATTCTGTAGATTGGGTTTCCTTTTCCTATGAAATGTAACAATAAGGGTAATATAAACTATGTTTATATAATTAGATATAAGATTCTGATACATCCCAACTTGAATGTAACCTGACTTGTAAGCAAGTCAGGTTTGCTTTACTCATGGACTGATATGTCTGGTAATCCAGATTCAGGTTCAAGGTTGCACCTTGTTAGTCTAGTCTTGAAGGTCATCTAAATCAGTCATATCTTCATGTATTTTGAATTTTCCTTCCCAACCTGGATGACCAAGCAGTATTTTATGACCTTAGGATTTTAATACATATATTTCTTTGAGAAAGCCTTGTGGTTCTTAATCCTTCCATTTGTGTGATATTTTGATTGCAGGTTAATGAGCTGGTATAAGCCATATGTGTACTTGTGATTTTGGGATATGGCATAACAATTTGCTGGTTCAACGTAATACCTGAAATGGGATTTATTCAGTTATCGATATGTACTACCATCAAGATCACATGGATCAGCCAGAGGTTCCATAGATTCGTCTTTTTAAGGATGAATAAAATTCCAATAGAGTTTCTACATAATGTTTGGGGGGATCCAAGTAGGATATGGATTTCCCAAGGGAATCTTGATAAAATGCTAGAACAGTCTCTACACTATTTGAGATATTTGAGGATGAGGCTTAAAGGAATTCAAATAAAAATGTGGCAGTTTCCCCACATGTGGGGTCGTACCCAAAAATCCTGGAAAGGGAGATCAATAAAACTAACCATGCAAAGTGAAAGCTATAGGCTTTATAAAAGCATGTATTAAAATTAAAAGCAAAAACTGTTTCAAGTTCACATCCAGTTTTTTCAATCCATGAACAACTATTAAAAAAAAAAAAAAATTCAAAGCTTCAATCATATATGTATTACACCTTAAACCTTGTGATCTGATTTTCCAGACCCCATTGTGCATGAATTTTGAAACACAGAAGGCAAAAAATCTCTACAAAAGAGAAAAAAAAAAAATATACCATCAATATCATGATATGACGCCGAAAACTTGAAAAGTTAAAAAGGGTGCTGAGCCTCTCACATTCTTTGGACTCACAAAAGAAGGCCAAAGGGGCACTTTTATCGAAGCAAAAAATAAATAGCAATAATATGTTTATCCATGTTTAAGGAAAAAGAGGCTCGAGTATTGTGGGTCTTGGAAAAAGGTACTTTTTATAAATATAGAGAAAAGGATATGCAAGGTCTTCTTGTCTCAGCCAAAATCATTTTAAAAGAGGGCACTGTATCTAGAAGAAATGAAACAGAGTTAAGTCTGTTAGATTTAAAGTAGGCCATACATAATCCAAACCCATCTTTCTTGGCCTCAAAATACTATAGAGAGAGAGAGA
Organism: Elaeis guineensis; assembly: GCF_000442705.2. NCBI lineage: Eukaryota > Viridiplantae > Streptophyta > Magnoliopsida > Arecales > Arecaceae > Elaeis > Elaeis guineensis. The sequence goes on along the minus strand of NC_026005.2, from coordinate 62,462,527 downwards.
GAGAATTCCAAAAATCCAGCTATCATAGGAAAAGATCTAACATTGCCGATTTTGATAAATGAATTATTGTTTGACTAGTGCTCTGACCTATTAGTCGGTTACCACTATATGTTGCCAATCACAACTCCTTTTCCATGTCTTCCTTTCCACGTTCCCGTAAATCGAATTTGAGCCACCTATCATAGAACCCAACAATCTAAAAGGAAAACATATTAGAAAACTGAAACGGTAAGAAAGAAGATGTTGTATCACTGTAGCCTTTCAAGCATAGAAAACTGGAAAACATAAGCAAGAAGACATTGTATTGCCATGGCATTTTGGTCATGTAAGTGCTTATGTTAGCCTATAACCTCGTTAGAAAATCATAACACATAAGAATCTTCTGTTGCTTTGGCCTAATTTTAATTAAGTTTCAACTCTTTGAATCATGGGTCTTTTTCTTCCTGGCTTGGTTATGTCAAATGTTTGACCTTCTTTCCACAGGATTAGCCTAGTTTGACTGAGTCTTGGTACTTGGAACTGATGGGCCTTTTTACCATCAGATTGTCTGTATTCTAACTAAATTCCAACACTAGGACTTAGATCCTCTTTCTACAGGGTTAGCTGAATTTTAAAGAAGACATGGACACTAGAGTCAGATTCATACATGTCTCCAGGTGTTAGACTTGGCAAGGGAAGAAAAAGGAGATACAGGGATGCATAGAAAAAACTAATTTAACTAAAATATATTTAAGTACCATATAAAAGAAAATATTAAAAAGCATTATCCATAAGGTCTTCCAATATGCATGTTGCTCATCGAAGCTTTCTAGTTAGCTTAAGGATTTTAGGGAAATGATGATTTATAAAATAATTTTAAAAATACATTCTTAATCAGTCTCTAGAAAGGAACAAAATCTCACTTTAAACATTATTATAGTGGGTGAAACTTAACTCTCTACCAATTTCTAAAAGCACAAATTATTAAATTTTGATAAGTATCTGAATGTTCAATGCATATCCGACTTGGATACATATCCAGCATAAAATTCTAGGAGCCAGACGTGAGGATCCAGGTAATAGAGCTTAGAATGTCTTACCTTCTTCTTGAGGGTTGGTTATCTTTAATGATGTTCTGCATTTTCAAGCTGATTCAAACTATCATAAACTTAAACTGAGTTGGACCATTGTCCTTAAATTGGACGTGGCTTAGATTCAAATGAACCATATCTGTCTCCACTAGTCTTTGATCCATGTGTTCCATAGCAAACTTGTAATTCATAAGGTCTTAAATCTTATGCTTTGAGATCCAGATTATGAGTTCTGCACAATCTGTGCCTTACATGAAGTGTAGGCTGCTTTAGGTTTTGAAACTTGTTTTCATAAATATTTTGGGTTATTCAAGGAAGAGGGTTCTGGGGACCATCTGCATCTGCCTCTACTTCTACTCCTAATGTAAAATTCACAAGAATAAGATTACTCAAGGGCTTGAAACCCAAGTCTATATTATAAATTTGGACTTAGAGATCATCCGTTCCTATCTCTGCTGTACTGTAGCCTATTCAATATTTAGTTTGCCTTAAGGTTTGGAAACTGGTTTCCAGACACAATTTGGATTCAGGTGTTATTTATTTCTATCTTTGTTCGTTGATGTAGTCCTTACAAAAAAAAAAGGTTACTTGAGGATTTGAAATGTGTCCGTGTACAATTTGGATTTTTAGGGAGTGTATGCTCATGGTTCTGCCTCTTAGTGTAGCTTATACAAAAATTCGACTACTTAATGTTTTATCAATTCTCTTGTAACATTTCTAATGTGCCTCTTCTTCTTTTCACCTTGGCTAATCAATTCCAGCATATTGTCTTTTGCATTCTATTTCCTGCCCGCTGATTTAAGGTACTAGATTTTCTACTTTCAAAGGATATGAAATATGCCCATATTGAAATAAGCTTAAAGCATTTCAAAATGCATGTAGATCTATACTATATTAGTGTGAGGACCCATGCGTGCTTGTGTTTAGTTCCACAATGGTTATTCACCAGGGAGATCTTGGATACTTCATAAGAATTAGATATCTAAATAATACTGTCCAGTTAGCCTTTTTGGGAGAGGTCTTGGGTTATTACAAATGATCCAGCCAAATGACCTATATGGATTAGGAGACACTATAGTATGGGCTCATTTAGGTTGATCACGAGCTGATCGTGGTGTTTGTGATTGGAATTGAGTGGATTTGGACCCTTAACCTAGCGAGGATACTAGGGCTTAAACGAGAGGAGTAAGTGAGGACCTATATGGGTGTGTGCTTAGTCCCACATTTGTTATTCATCGGACAGATCTTAGGTATCTGTACAAGACTTAGGAATCCAAATAGTATCTTTCAGCACCTTTCTAGATGACGTCTTGGATTATTACAATTACAAAGATTATGTTGAAGTATTTGGGTCTGTTAAATTTACCCATATTGAAAAAGCAATTAATTTACTCGTTGAATCACTTACATGGGTAAAATTAAACTAAGCTCTTGTCTAGTTCTACCCCTAAACTTTTGTTGTCTTTTTTTTTGTTACTTTAATATTCTTCTCTCTTCTTTGTTTCCTTTCTACTATTTTATCTCAATACTAATGTATTCTTTTGAGAATGATCTGTTCAAAAGAGTTTATTTTATCTATTTCATTGGATCTTTCCATAACTTCTAAAGCCTGACTTTTATTTGTTCCCTTATTTCCTGTAAAATCTTAGACCTTTACATTGTTTTCGCATGCTGCTCACAATAGCCCCCTTTTAAAGCCCAAAATTCCATTTTAGGCCAGACCAACCTTATATACCCAGAAAAAGACAGGGCAGACTTCTTAGATCACATTCTCCTGCCCAAACTATTTTAAAATCTGGATGGAAAGCACTTAGTGTGAGCATAGCCTTTGTTTCTTTCCCATATGTTCTTGTAAAGTGTTGAATCTTCATATTGTTTTCTCAAAATTGGTACAATAGCCTTAAAAACCCAAAATCTTATTTTTAGCCAACCATTGACCTTATTTCCCAATAATTGAGGGCAGACTAGTTAGATCTTTGTTTACGAGAGCTGGACAATAAGCACTTAGAGTGAGCATAGCCCTAGATCAATATATTCCTTAAGTCAATCTAGTCTTAGAATCACTTTATTAAATCTAATTTATAGGTATATTTTTGTTTGCAAGCTTGATGTATTCATGTTTATGAAGGGAGTGTAGATTTGGAAACTGGCTACCAAATAGTGAAGCATCATAAGTGGAATGATCTTGTTGCATCATGAATTTATTCACCTCACTTTTGTTAGCTATTCTTTTGCCTGTTTTGACTTCCTTTGAAATAGACCAGCGAAATAGATGATTTGGCTATTTTTGACTAGCATTATGATGAGGACCTTTGATTTTCCATACAACTGCTTTTGACTTAATCAAGAACTTGTATCCTATGAAGTTTGCTTTTCTTTTCCACAATTCCAATTCCTCATCCAACCATCTCCTGGTTTGGTGGTTGATACTATTGCTTTCGCCAACATAAATACATTTTTGTGGCCCTCATGAATATCAAAATTTGTTCATGTATGACTTACATGAAAAGGTCAGTGCTCATAGTTGACGAGAGCTGGTGAACTGGACATGGGTTGGGTGGTTTCTAGCTTTATTTATTCATGGCTTGCCAAGAACTGTGCTGAGTTTGACTTTTGTTCTGGGTCTAGTTGATCAAGGTAGGAAACTAACTTGTCTCACCGTAGTTCCTTATGACACCTGTTATTGATCTTTCATATGTCCCTGATGATCTTAACATAGAACTCATGTAGAACTTCCATTTTGGTGCCTTGTCATACTTGTTTATAGATCCTAGGTATAAATTATTCTAGTTATTTTGGAAAAATGGCCACATACATTTTCAGATTTGCAGGAATGGCCCTTTTTGTGCAGATCTGCATGGTCAGCCATTTTTAATTTTTCTGACCAAGTTACCCCTGGCTTCCATTATATGATGCATAGGCTTGAGGAGATTTGTAAACATATTTAACAGTGCACATATTTAGACTGATCAGTGCACACGTTTAGACTAAGTGTGTTTAACAATTTCTTTCAATCTAAATAATTAGTATTACTCATTTTTAAACTATCTGACGTACATACATAGGTAGGCAGACAATCCAAGATTACATATTGGAACAAATTGATATATTGTAAATTTATAATTGTGATGCGCTCATTTAAACTCATCAATATACGCATTCATCAAAATCAAGAATCTGAGTAAGTCTATGCACCTTGATGGTGCATGCCTTTTACTAAATGACGCACATACTCCAGAGTGCAGATTTCTGTTATTGGATGCACATGTTTGTGTAGATGGGTCAGAGCAATTTGGTCAGATAAATTGAAAGAATGGCCGACCTTGCAAATCTGCAAAAATGACCAATCTTGCAGGAGTAATAAATATAGTTTATACATCAGTCCATGATCAGAGAATCTAAGCAAAATTAGTACAGGCCTGCCACCAATCTCCGGTCATCAGATCAGCAAGGTTGAGAGAGAGAGAGAGAGAGAGAGAGAGAGCATGGGAGGCTGTTGATTTGCCCTTTAATGCTACTTCGCTCGGTTTGGTCTGCCATTAAGCTCTAATCATTTGATGAGAGTGGGATGTTATCTTGTTGCCTCCTGTTGGCCATCCATTAAGATTCGGTGAGGGAGGGGGCGATGAGAGAGAGAGAGAGGCAAAGGGGACGAAAAGAGAAAGGGAGAAAAGGATAGGTCTTATTTGAATGCCGGAGGACTATAATAGTGGTTGGTGGCTGGCCATTGGCCGTTCTCTATTCATGCTGGTGTTAGAGAGGAGGGTTGATGTCACGCCTCGGCCCAAGGCTCGAGCCGGTCATGACAGGCAGCTGCACGCCCCTAGAGTTTAATCTATCAGACATGTCTTGCCTTCTCACTTTCAAAATATCGTATCAAACCATACTCAGACAGTAGTAGTAGAAACAAACTTCTAATAAACACTTTCAAAATATCGTATCAAACCATACTCAGACAGTAGTAGTAGAAACAAACTTCTAATTTTATTAATTCAAATAAAAATAGTTCATTAATAACTCATAAGGTTTCTTAACATAAATCAAGATCAATAATTATTCAAAAAGTAAATGTCCTTTAAAATCCTAAGCTCCTCACTGCTCGATCCCAGCCCCCATATGCTCTTTTGGATCTGAAAAAAAGGAAATGAAGAAATGAGTTTTACATGCTTAGTAAGTTAGCAATATTTTTGAAGGATTAAGCATATTTAAATTCTTTTCCAAACATAGCATTTGGCAATAATAGATACATAAACCAACATAATTTTAATTTTCAAAACATACCATGCATAACAAATAAATTTTAAATCCTTTCTTAGTCTTCAGTTTCTACGGCCACGATCAGTTACGTGACAAGGTTCAGAAGAGACTAGCTCCTAAATACAGAACATGCGATCCATTAGCATATATCGGTGACCAGCCCCACTAGTTAGGCTCCAAAAAGAACTAGTTCTGATTCACATAGCCACGATTAACCCCATGACAAGGTAAAGAGATTAGTCTTGAAAATAAATATGCGATGTATCAATGTGTCCTAGCGTTCAGTCCATACTGACTAGGCTCAGAGGACTAACTCTGCTAGTAATCAGCCCCGACCAGCTAGATCAAAGAGAAATTAGTTTCTAATCGCGTGGCCAACGATCAGTCCCATTGGTTAGATCTAGATCATAGTCTAAATAGAGAATTTTTTCATAATTTCACCACAACCAATTTTTCATAAATAATCATACTTATTTTCATAATAATATTGAATCAAGTTTTTCACATCTCATTTTCAGAAACAAGAGAATAATTTTATTTAAAATTCGAGCAAGGATAGACATGTATAATCTCGTTTCTAAAGATCATGCAACATTAAAACAAAGAAATCATCTCATTTTACATTTTGTAATCATGCCAAGGTAATGCTATGCTTGATCCAAAATTTTGAATTATTTTTCATGCGTAAGATTCATACTTTCCAAATCTTCTGATTTATAGTTATTTTAATAATTTTATATACAAAATCTAATTTTAAACACATAAATATGCCCTGAAAACCCAGAGATCAGACAATTTAAAAATATTCTTAGCTTCAATCGAGGAGAGATTTTGAACAAGGAAAGAGAATTCCGGTCCAAGTCATGGTTTGAATCGGATCATGAGACGAATCTAAATATCTCAGATTGATCTAGATCCAATCAGATTAGCATTCGATCGATGAAGCGGTTTCACAAAAGGTTGGCTTACCCTCTGTCTTTTCATCTTCTTTTTTCTTTCTTTTTTTCATCTTTTCATTTTCTTTTTCTCTCTTTTTTTGTTTTCTTCTCCTCTCTCTCTCTCTCTCTCCCCCCTCAAAAGCACCCGATGGGAAGCTCACTAGAGCTTCCCATCGCCTATTGAGCTTCCCATCGCCCAAAAGAAATCGAGATAGGGGGGAAGGGGGCAAAAGATGGATGGTTCGGTGGTGGCCAGATGATGGTGGCGTGGCCAGAGCGACCATGGCGGTTCCAGTGGTAAAGGCACTCGGAATAGAAGAAATAGAGAGGATTAGGGAGGAAGAGGGGTCTTTGGGCAACGACAGCTAGATTGCAGCAGTTTGGCGGGTGCCAGAGGTGGGGAAAAAGGGAAAGGGAGCGGTTCGTTGGTGGATCAGCCAAGAGGTGGTGGGGTTTAAGAAGAAGAGGGCAAGAAGGTGATAAGCTCGATCGTCCTCGGATAAAGTCGGACTTCATTGGCGTAACCCATCTAACAACCTTCGGCCATCCCTCATCGGTGTACAGCACTAATCTGGCCACCCTTGCAGCCTTTTCATCTCCCATAGCAGAGGATCGAACAGGGGATTAGGTTCGCTTGTTTCGATCCAAAAAATTTTGAAAAAATACGACTTCATCCCGAACCAAGTCCAATTGGACCAGTTCTCATAGTTGAGGACCAGAGGGAGGCAAGGAATCATGGGATGGTGGGAGGAGAGGGCTTGTTGGATTGAATCTCTATTCCTAATTCGTTTCACCTGAAACAATAAAAGGATTTTAAGATCCGACCAATTTGCTTGAACATGGAGTGGTTTGACTGAGTTGATGATTTAACTGTGGGTTTAAGCAGTTTACAAGACTAGGCTGGTTTTTATCTCAATCTGGTTTTAGAGTCATTCAGACAGGATGCTAGATCAGTTGATGGTCCAACTGGTTCAACCAGCCATCCAATCTAGTTTTTAAAACATTGCTTTCTCCTCCAACTAACTCCACTTAAGCTAACTATTTCCACCTCCAAATGCATCATAGGCTGACAACTATAATATTAACCATATCAAATAAAGTTTACTTGATTAATCATTATGCTGTGTGCTATAGATAGAATAGTCTTGGCATCGAACCATTTGAGGTACGTACATATGAAAATCCAATCAAAATCTATCCATCATTTTGCAAATGTTAATATATATATATATATATATATATATATATATATATATATATATATATATATATATATATATATATATATATATGTTTGGATGTATTTAGATTCCAAGTTATATGATTTACATGATAAATATGCATGCTATTGACATGCCAGAAACCATGACTGATTGACTGGAGCAGTTAACCCACTCCCCACCTTCTTTCTTGTAGAATATTGCATTAAGACAAGAACACATGATAAAAGAAAAAACCAAACCAGATTTTGTAGGCCAAGAAAGGCTGTAGCAAGATATACCAACCATATCAATATGTACCATTCAGTTCCTTTTATTTGCATGATCATTAGTATGGCACATACCATACTAAGCCCCTCTTCGTATGTCCCAATACCTTGATATTCGAACCTTGGATTAACCAAATTGGTTTCTGATCTAGATTTATCTACAAGATGATGTAAAAGTAGGCCTTCTCACATTTGTTTGTTAGAGATCCCCTTGAAGTGCAATTGTGTTCAGCAGCATGTTTTGAGGATTATTTATTTATTTATTTATTCAAGCATTGCCGTCTTGTGTATGCCTTACATGAAAGGTACACTTTGCCGATGCTCTTACCTACATGTAAGAGTAGGTTTTTATTTTGGATGGGAAATCATCCTAGAGAACAACTATGGATCTTTGAATAGCTGTTTATTGTGAAAGCTGTCTGGACATAACCTTTCTGCTCTACATTATTGTATAGTCATTTGCCATCGTTTGAGAAAGTATTTGCTTCAGTGAATACGGTCTGTTATTTTATAAGATAGACTATTAGATTTGCGTTTATATATTCCAAAATATACTTGACACACAGAGTAACAAAGAACTCGTGATAGTGTGGAGGGGACTTTACCACCAAACGGATTATAGTATTTTTGGCTACTCAATTTGACATGCTTGTTCTTTATTTACCGTAATTGTTAGGAATGTTGCATCCTATTTAATATTCTTTTTAAGTTACAATATGTTTTAGATTCTGGGGTCATGGATTTTTTTTTTTCAATTTTTACTTTAAAATTGACATGTGCACCATCTATGTACCCTCTATGAACTTCATCCTTTGACATTCTTAACTTGCATTAAAATAGGAATCTTAATGTTGGTGGCGACGATGATCTAGGTAAGAAAGCAGAAGATGCTGATGGGGAGATTGTATCTGGCCTTAATTGTAAAGTCTGGGTCCAATTTGAGCATTACAGTGACTTCTACAATGCAATGAAAGTGTTGTGTGGGCGATCAATGCAGAAGGTAAAAAAAATAACTGTTGAACATTCTTTTGTTAATTTGTATAATCTTTCACTCAATTTGCTATTATGATTATCTGTCATTGTGTTGTTCTCTGTCCTTTGGATTTGCAAGTGTTGGCATTTGGAATTGTCTTATTATACAAATTAGGAATCTCTCGGCCCCCCTCTTCTTTTCTTTTCTCCCTCTCCTATCAACAAACTTCAGAATGAAGCTCTTCAATTAGGAAAATTGGGGACCTAAATTCATGTTGGTAGCATTGTGATCATCCCATAATCATGTTCATGTATACTCTATAATTTGCTCTCACAGTGCTGTAATCACCTGCTTCCTTTTTTACTTTGGGCCTTGGGGCTTTGGCCATTGGATAATGTGGAACCCACCTGGACAGATCCCCTCCATGCCAAGTCCTTAACCTTAAAGCACACTTAAATTTTTGCAAACTTGTTAGTCAAGGTTTATGTAGCCCTTTCATACATATGGCCAATAAATTGATTTTGACTTGGGATGCTTATCTTTCAAAATGCATGTTTCTGCTGGAATCAAGGTTTGCCGTACCAGTTGGTATCGATGCTTACCGACTGTACTGTCATATATCGGTATGCTTTACGAAGGGTGTATCAACAATCGGTATGCTAAACCAACCCCTGTATCAGATGTACCGATACTGTAATAGGATGATATCGGTACAGAGATGGTGAACCTTGGCTGGAGCTTTTATTTTTTGATTTAACCGGTGAAAAGTGTTGCTTGAATTTATTGTTTTTTGAAATGCTGATTGTCTTCTTTTTATGAAATTGAAGAAGTATAAACCAATCATAATATTGTGTTTGTAGGAAGGGTCACGCCTAAAAGTAGACTATGAGGTAACTTGGGATAGGGATGGTTTCTTCCGAAGTGTTCTGCAAAAAACTGCCCAGAGTTACGGGCAAGAAAGGGGTGCCTCTATGCAGATGATGGCCGGGCATATAAGAAATGAAACCATGGGGCGTCAGTCACAAAATACACGTTTTGACTCTGATGGTGGACGCTCAAAAAGGTTCAGGGTAGGTTTCCTCTCCATTTTTGGTAGAATGGATATCTGCTCTTCCTGACACTATTTGCAGTTATGTACTTTATAGATCAGAAACTTGTATGGCCAGAAAGTCCAGTATTTTTAATTGTTGAAAACCTATGTCTTGCTGACATGCATATCAGCTGATTAATTTATTTTGGATATCATTTTAGTCTTACTAATTTCATCCTTGGTGTGCAATCTGCATGCCAGCTCCCTTCTATCAGTCACCTGTCTAGGACAGGGCCTGCACTCATGAGCGAAGTGTTTCCAATTGTGCTGTTGGGTCGATACCATACACTAGTCTGGTATCTCATGTAGATTTATTTTCATCTGATCTATCATTTTCCTTTCCTGTTTTTATTCCTTCAGTTTTATCAAACTAATTTCACTTTGATGACGTCCGTAATGAGATGCAGGAATGAGGTTTAACTGCTCAAAGTCTGGGATGCATGGTGGCACCTGGCAATGCCAAATGTTGAACCTGAGACTTCAAAATGCAAGTTGCCATGTAACATAGCCAAATGTTTTTTTTTTTTTTTAATCTTTTTGTAGTCCACAATCTCTTATATTCACAGGCCGACTCTAAGAATAACGTTATATCGCCATGCTTGAAATTTATTTTCCTGTTGTAACTCATTCGATTGAAAAAATGACAGTAACGTGGATAAGGTTTCAGGAACACAAAACGTAAGGTTGGCGTCCAGTGAATACATCATTTTTTTTTTTTTCTTATTGATATTGATGGATTTCTGCTTATGAATCTTACCTCTATTTTTGGATATTGATATTGATATTGATGGATTTCTGCACACGACATCTGAAGCTCTTCATTGATACAATGTGTTGGATAGCTGGAGCTTGTAACGTGCACAGTGCATAATGATATTATCGGTCTCGTGTCATTTTTTAATTTGGCCAGCAAGGTCAAAGATGAAATGTTAATGATGAGGCCACCAGTGGTCCAGAAATTTGAAAAAGACTAGGGCCTCATACTGGGCCGTGGTTCAGAACTATGCTTTAATTACTAGCATAATTCTTGTCCGTGTTCTCGCAACGCTAAACATTTAAGAGGTGCCCCACCTGCCACTGTTGTGCAGCTTCTTCCAATTTTTATAGTGAAAGAAAAATGTAGGCCATCAAAGAGGATGTTACATATTTAGTCCTTCTGAACTTAATTGCTTTTCTTCACCTCAGAATTTTTGAAACATGGGTTTCATGTATCAGATGTTTTATAAACCATCTAGAAGTCCTTGACGTTGAGGTTTGGAAGCGTATCAAGCTTTCCTAGTGCAAAGAATTCCAATATAGGATATTGATGTCTATCAGATTACATTATGGTGATGGTTAGGGGTGTCAAAGTAGCGAGCACGAACCAACTGGGTCAATCTCAAGCTTGGCTTATTTAATAATTGAGCCAAACTTAAGCTAGTCATGAACAACTTGAGAAATTTTGTGAGGGTTTAAAGGTATTCAAAATTTTATTTACATGGTTAATCATCTTGACTATATTATAATTTTATAGTTGAAAATACATTTTATTTTACATAATCTGCATTATTTGTAATAAATAGATATTCTTACCTTAACTACCGTCCATGATACCAATAATGCTGCCTCTACTTATTACTCGTCTTTTTGGTATTGAAGTGAGCCCGGTATCATTCTTACATCAGTAAGTACTAATTCGTGAAAATATTTTAATATAGATTATAATAATGATCATTTTTTTCATTTGATCCCAGCAAGATCAACACTATTTGTCTTATTAGGGAGAATGTCTTCTGTAATAGGTTATTGACGTACAGTTAGTATAGAAATGGATTCTTTGCAAGAAGAAATTACCTCTACTAAAAGGGGACCTATAACTTCGATCCAAACATATTTAGGCTAACTTCGATCCAAACATATTTAGGCTAAGTTGGTTACTTTTTTTACATTCCAGCCCCCTCCCAAGGGCCCAGGTATCATATAAAGCCCTAAAATAAAGAGTCTTGAGTCCTAGAGGAAAAAAAGCACCTATATATATATACTATTTATGAACTTATAATTTGAACTAAAACAAGCTAAGCTTGAGTAAGCTACGTCCAACTCTGGCTCATCATTTTTGCCAAATGAGTGAGCTAAACTTGAATCAAACTCACGGCGGCTCGCAAACAACTCACTCCTTTGATAGCCAATAGTCTCTCCCCTTCATGGAGGTCCACCGTAAATCTTGTGGGCTGGTTACAATGGATTAGGTTATTGAAAGCAATCACGGCACATACACTATACACTATGTTAGTTGGCTTCTTAATTACTAAGTGGTAAATTAATGTGCCAAGGGCTAAAAGCCTAAAACTGCAGTACAACTCTTTTCGATAACGGCCAACAAGCATCAGTATCTGGTTCGTCAAATAGTAGTCAGGAAATCTCCTCATCTGTCTTGGTCTCCCACTGGAATAACGTAAGCCTTGATGTTGGATTCCATCTCACAATTGCCATTATGAAAACAATAACCCCAAAAGGATGATCAAACTTTCTTCTTTGAATCACAAAATACGTGTGTTTAAAAGTCTTAAGAGACTTTCACATTTTAATTTAATCTATTAAGACGTCAACTCCTCAAGTTAGTTGAATGGAAAAAAATAAAATAAAATAAAATAAAAGCTTGCTGATTATTCAAAGCATGAAAAGGGAAGACAAAACATCCAACAGTGTTTCTTGTTGGGAAGAAGAAAAAACCAACAACATCGAACTGTACGTAGATTGAGTCCCTAAAGATCAAATAAAACCAAACAAACCGGAAAAAAAAAACCTGCAACCAGATTGACAAAGATAATTTACATAGAAAAAAAACATGCTAATTAGAGGAAAAAAAGGGGAAAATAACAAAAACCGAAGAAGAAGGACCTATGTTCATCACCCTCTCTTCCCATTTCTATAGGCTCTTGGTGATGACATCTCTTGCGCGCCACCCACATTCTTGGCCTGAGAAGAAGGTGCCACCCCAAAACTAGTACCCAATCTCTTATCACTTAGCCTCCTCCCATAGTCCTTCTTCTTCATAGATCTCCTCACATTCCCACTCCCTCTCCTCATGGTGGGTACCAAATACCACCATATAGAGGTGCAACATATAGCAAACACCCTCCCAAACATCACCAAACAAACCAATATCAGCACAATCACCAAAGGCCAATAATAACTAGGCCTCCACCTCCAAAACCCAACCTCACCCTCCTTAGCACCCCAAGTGAAGCACTTCTTCACCTTCCTCTCCGTCGCCGGCTCCGCCTCCTTCACAACTTCCTTACCATCCCTCGATCTAACCAGAGGAGCCGACGACTCCTCGCCGACCTCTGAAGTAGGCTGGCTTGGTGGCAGCGGCAGCGGCTTTAGCTTCTTGGCATCATCCCGCTTTGTTTTCTCTTGTTTTGCATCTTCTCTTAGCTTCACAATGATTGGGACCCAATCTTGTGAATTCGAATACATGAACCGCACCATCGAGACGCCATCTCTTCCAACTTTTGCCATGATCTTCTCCCTCCTGGCCTCGAGTTCGGCGAGCACGGTCGAGAACTTGTCGAGCCCCCTCGTCGAGTATGGATTCTTGTTGGCCTTCTTCTTGGATCCCTTTGGCGACCCCGGAGCCGAACCTGGAGCCCGTGGCTCCTCATCGATGCGTTTGAAGCTTCCAGTCCCACAGAACATAGTTTGGCGATGGCATAAGATTGTCAAGAAAATTCCGAGTTCTGAATGTTTTGTGAAGAACTTATAAACAGAAGGAGCTCTCTTTCTTTCCTTCCATCTCTGGTCTACAGAAGACTGGATCAGAGAAGGGAGGTGGTTAGTCAAATGGAGATATCTATGCAGTTCAAAGAAGCTTCTATTATCTATTTTTTTCCTGCGGTTTGACTTGGTAGGGTCGGGGTTGTGTTGCTTGGAAGAAAAGCTAGCTTTGAAATGGTCTCCGAAGCAAATCTTATATAACCTCCACTTGTTGAGAAATTTTCCTTTTCAACCATGAACCCATCTAATCTGCCCTTTTGATACACCGTGGCAGTTTGTGTAAGCTGCCCTAAAGTGTTGCACTTGGTACATGTAACTATCTCCATCACGATCATACTAGTTTCCTTGTCATGAGATGGTGATTATGTGATAAAGTTTCTTGTAATTTCTTCTAATCCTCACAAAGTAAATGACATGTTTTTCTCATGAGTATTATTAGCAGTTATATATATATATCTATATTTTGAGAAGATAAAATTATGAATTTATGCCACTAAGTTCCAAATGTTATCCTTAGAATTTTAAAGATTTTTTAAAAAATTGTAGTTTAAATTAGTGCATCATATATGTAATACACACACACACACACATATATATATATATATATATATATATATATATATATATATATATATATATATATATATAGAGCCTTCTCAGAAGAAAAAAAAAAAAATCTAGAGTAATTCATTTATATTTGGCTTGATCAGACGAAGAATGCTACTAAGATCTACATTAATCCTATATCTATAGCCATGGACGCGTTGCTTTGCTTTGGTTCACCATGACTCACCTTAGAAAGAGTGTTAAATAGAACTAAATCTATGGCTTAAAGGGGTACCATGTGCTGCATGGGAAAGGCACTTTAAATTGCTTTGATAATTTGTTGATGATGCATTAATGAGATGGATAGATTTGTTGTCCGTTACCAAATTTGTGGCCAAAAAGTCATTTGCAAGAAGGTAAGGTTCGGTGGATGGGTCAGGTTATGATGCGTCATATGATGGATCTGGTTGGCTTTTTGCGTTTCCATTTCAACCTTCTGGAAGACGTATGTCATCAGGTGATGGGGATTTTATATGGTGTTTAATAAGTATGATGCCACGAGAGCGTACCCGCCACGCTGTCTGATTACGCCGGCAAGCGAACCGGGTGCACCGAACCCATCCGAACCAGACGACCACGCCGGTCCAGAGGAGATTGGAAGTCAAGATGCCTCATTATTGATGCCGTTTATAGTTTCCAACCATTAGAATGAGAGTGATGACCAGAACAAGATTTTAAAAAATAGAGCAATGCTGCACGGCTCTCGTTTCGTTATATTGGTTGTCTTGGTGGGTGATTGATTCCAAGTCATACATTTTGATGTTTGGCTAAATTGAGATATCGAAATCTTGGACTAATAAAATCGAACTAAAATTAATTAATATTTTTAGATATTAATTTAGTTTTTTTATTGACTTTTTAACAGAATAAAAAGTAAACTCGGAAAGTCTCAACTAATATATTGATATAGTATTAGCTTCAAAGTATATTGTTTACATTAGCTGATGATTAACTGGGGAGAAGAAAAGGATTTTCTTCGACCCCTTCAAATTGAATCTTTGAAAATAATAAGAAATAAGAAAATCTAGAAAGTAGAGTGCAAGTTCTATTTTTCTTCATTAATTTCATCGTATGCTTGATCACAATGCTTTCATTTATATTAGTATTGTCTGCTCTTATAAAATTTAAAGATAGATTCTTTTTACATGTATCCATAAAAATACTAGTTGGATTTCTTTTCTGCTTAAAAGTTATAACTTTTTTTTTTGCAATAGTCATAGCTAGTGAAAATAATCATAAAAAAATTAAATTTTTTTTAAAACTAAATCTTAATTTCTATATTAATTTTGTTTTTAGCCGCTTCACTTAGTTCTTTTCGGATTGAGAGATATGTCAGTTTTTCTTTGAAAAAAAATTTTACTTTGAGCAACCTATTTGAAGGCTCAAACATTATTGTATATCCTTAATCATTATATGCATCAAACCTTTTAGGATTGATGTAACATCGTGAATCTTGAAAAATTATCTAAACCTTAGGTTCATGGTCTGTGCCAGTCTCCTAAACCTTTCTTTCATATGTTGGAATATCAAAATGGTTGCTAGTATCATAGCTAATTTTAGGGTTTCCCTTAGAGCCAGCCACTCAAGCATTAACATGGAAGATCTTACTAGCTTTGACCTCCAATTCCTCTATGAAAGCTTAGAGTCCATTCCCGAGACTATTGAAGTCACTATAGGAGCCTTTTGCTACTATGTAAAATTTATAATTAACTGTTTAATCTCGTATAATCCTTTCATAGATCACTCATCTTTTCAAAACGATGAACCCTATGACCTAGATGATTCTAATTGGGAGTTCTGATTTGGGTTGGCTTACCATAGCAAGCCCCCACAGTCTCAGCATCCATGAGACAATGTATTGAAGGGTGGTTCATTAGAACGACATAATCCAGGTCACCACCCTCAATCCCAATGAATCTGTGCTTTCTCTCTCATCTTGACACCCAATATTCAAAACCTTCTAGACATGATCAACCATACACGTAAATCATACATAACTGTAATAATCCATGGCATATTCATTGCATCTGAATTGCTAAAGCTAGCGACAATCCTAATGAAAATGATGATTCCTTTGGTGGTTTCAAATTCAAAACCAAATTCATTCCAAACGTTCTGATTTTCGTTGAGCCTGTGTCCACTGCTACTAAGAATATTATACCTTCCACTCCTACTCAAAAAGTAACCTTTTACCTAATGGGCTCAGCACCCCCTATGGTGCAAAAGAAACCTAGCTCTACCCCACAACGGCCTATCCCTATATCCCAGGACTTCAAATCCATTCTCAAGATCATAGATCACAACCAAGCCGCTCTCACTACATCAGTTGTTGCTAAAAGAAGTGCTCGTATATGATCCAAGAAGCTCAAAACCTTGGGGATCTTTGAACAATGCTTGAAGGAGGAGGATGTCTTCTTCATTAATCCCCTCACAATCGGAGATATTGCTAAGATGACTAGAAAGTATAGATTGATCCTCCTTGCCGTTGAAGTTGCAACCCCTATAAAGATGTTGAAGAGCCTTGAAGCACAATGCTATAGTCTCCCAATAATGGAGAAAAAAGTTAAAACCAAAGCTAAATGACTGCTTGCGCCTCAAAAAACCCCTTATGTTTTGTTACTCTTAGTTATGATACAGGTTCAATTTGCTCCTCTTGTTGGTATGATACCGATAACTACTACATCCTATACTCCTAAGAAGGCAAATAGTTCTTATGACTTACTGCTGCCCGTCAGTTTGCTCCCAAGACAGACATTTTGTAAACACAATCATGTAAGCAAGCTGCTTGTTAGGACCTTATGCTTAATATGGCTATTAACTTGGCCTTCTTTTGGTGCTTATCAATACCTCCTATATGGCCATCTTCATATCTTCTTGGATTTACAGCTTTTACTAAAGTTGATGATAAGTGCCTCAGATAGGGCCTTCTCATTACTGTTCTTTTTTTTTTTTTTGAAAAGCTGATGAAAATTATTTTCTAGAATGTTAGAGGGCTTGGTCTTCCCTCAAAGAGATGCCCAGTTAAGGAGATAATCAAAGAGTCCAAATGCATGATTATTTGCCTCCAATAAACTAAGTTAAATCGAATCTCTTAATGTATTCTGAGGCCTATATGTAGTCCCAAACTCGAAGGCTTCCAAATACTGGAGGCCTCAAGGTCTATAGGAGGTCTTCTAACAGCGTGGGATGAAAATAAAATCTGAGGAAAACCATTTTATACTGGAAGGTACTCAATAAGTATAGAATTTTTAGTGAAGAATAGCGAAGAGAAATTCATAGTCACAAATATTTATGTGCCACACAATTAAAATAGTCATATCTTCTTTCTGACTGAATTAGATGCTCTAAGCTACTATATCAAATCTCCTTGGGTATTGATAGGTGACTTTAATGCTACTAGATTCACTACAGAAAAGTCAAGAGCATGTGAGAATACCCGATTGTCTATGGACTTCAATAATTTCATTGACTCCTTGGCATTGATTGAAGTTAATCTAGCTTCCCGCAAATATACTTGATTGAATCTCAAACAATGTGCTATCTTAGCTAAATTAGACAGATAACTTATCTCCCTAGACTTGCACCAAGCATAACCATCCTCTGTGCTTTCTCCACTTTCATGAGTAACTTCAGACCATGTGCCTCTCGGCCTTAGCCTCAAGCTAGTGGATTGCAATGTAAGTATATTAAGAAAACCCTTTTGATTTGAAAATATTTGGTATTATTTTGAGGGTTTCAATGAGTTGATCAGGAATTGATGGTCAGAAATCTCCATTATTGAGGAAGGGGCTGCCGACATGGCCCTCAAACTCTATCATCTTCAAGCCAATCTTAGAAGATGGAGTAAGGCAATTGTAGCCAACGTCATCCAAAAGAAATAACAGAATTCTCATCAAACCAATGACCTAGACAACATAGAAGAGCAAAGGGACTTAAGCATAAAAGA
Source organism: Elaeis guineensis (assembly GCF_000442705.2). Classification (NCBI taxonomy): domain Eukaryota; kingdom Viridiplantae; phylum Streptophyta; class Magnoliopsida; order Arecales; family Arecaceae; genus Elaeis; species Elaeis guineensis. Next base: position 62,444,399 of record NC_026005.2, on the reverse strand, counting down.
GCAGAAGTCTAGAGCTGAACTCAAACAATAGTTAGAGTTAGTTCTTCAATAAGAAAAGATGCTTTGACAACAACAATCACGAATCTCTTGGCTCCAAGAAGGTGATCATAACATAAAATTTTTTCATATCAGATGTCCAACAAGATGAGGAAGAATCGTATAATTGAGATTCAGCATGGTAATAAGGTTATGAAGACCCAAGTTGGGTTTAAACAAGCTTTTCTTGAATATTACTCCTCATTAATTGGAACTTCAGGAGTTCAACATGCATTGATCGACTAGAGAACTCTGTATCTCGGGAACCCATCAGATTTATATCTACTGACAATCCCTTTTACAGAAGATGAGATCAAGATAACTATCTTTAGCTTGGCAAAAAATAAATTGTCAGGATCGGATAGTTTTTAGATGGCCTTCTATCAAAAATATTGGGGTACCACTAAAAATAATATAATCAAGTTATTTTTAGATTTTTACGATGATGCAAGTGACCTATTTAGACTCAATTTCACCTATGTATTATTGATACAAAAAAAAATCGATCATATCTTGGTCAAGGATTTTAGACCTATCAGCATTGAGAAGGGATGATAAAGATTATCTCCAAGGTCTTATCATCTCAGATTCGATCCAAGATGGAGGATTTGGTCTCTGACTCTCAAACGACATTCGTTAAAGGCCGAATTATCTTCGACAACTTTATTTCTGCTGTAGAATTAGTCACCTATTGCAAGCAATCAAAATTATTGAGCATTCTTTGTAAGATTGATTTCAAGAAAGATTTGATAGTGCATCATGGTGCTTCTTGTTTGATCTCCTGACTCATAGAGGATTCATAGCAAATGGATCGTCTAGATGAAAATATGCTCTATTCACCTAACTCAGCAATGATCACCAATAACTCAGTAGGGAAGTGGTTTCGAGATAGAAGTGACCTAAAACAAGGTAACCTCTCTCCTCCCTCTTCTTCATCTTAGTGATCGATGTTTTCACCAAAATCTTGAGGACAGCCACATCTAAAAAATTGTCTGCTCGATTTAGAGGAGCATAATTGTAGTCTATAATTTGTTGATGATACCCTAATCTTTTGTAAAGCTAACATATCAAGCATCAAGACCCTAAAACTAATTCTATACACCTTTGAACTCGTAATAGGTCTAAGTATCAATTTCACTAAAACCCAACTCATTGGCCTAGGAACTAGTGATGATCATACTCTCAAACTAGCATCTATACTTGGATGTCAAGTTTCTAAACTTCCAACATGTTACCTTGGTATCCCCCTCCATCACTCAAATTTGGCCAAGAAAGGCTGGTCATTTCTAATAGAGAAAATATCCAAAAGGTCATGTGGTTGGAAAGGAAAGACACTCAATCTAGCTGGCTGAATCACCTTGACAAACTCCATGCTTCAAGTGATTCCTATCTACTAGATTTTGGTACTTAAACTCTCATTGGTGGTTGTTAGGGAGATCAATCAACTATGCCGACATTTTATATGGAATATCTAGTGCTCACAAAGTACCATCACACATCTAGTAAATTGGAATCATGTCTGTAGGCCAAGACATTATGGTGGCTTAGGAGTTAAGGATCTCTTTACCCTTAATCAAGCTCTTCTGCTTAAATGGTGGTGGAGGTTCTTTAACAATCAATAAAGTTCTTAGTGCAAGCTGCTAAGAGCTATCTACTACTCAAGAATGTTGCCTTTAGAGCCAACTTGATATCTGATCAGAACAGCATCACCATTTTGGCATAATAGCCTCAGATTATTTGGCTTGTTTAAATAATGCTTTCATCCGAAACTAGGTAATGGATCTCATACCCTATACTAGCATGATCGGTGTGGATTGGAGAAAGTGTTTTAAACCTCTCCTTCCCTAATCTATTCTACTTTGCAAGAAATCAAAATAGTTCAGTGGCAGAATTCCTTCTTTAGCATAATTTTGAGCTGAACTTCAGGCTACCGTTGAGCTCACAAGTAAGGGAAGAACTCTAGAATATGTCACTTCTTCTCCAGCCATCCCCCCTAACAGTTGAACCAGACAAATGAATTTGGAAGTGAAACACTACGATAACTTTTTGTTGTATGAAGGAGTGGTCTCTCGATTTGGCAAATTCATATGGAAGCTCTCAATCCCAGAGAAAGCTAAGATATTCATTTGGATCTGTTATCATGATAAAATTCTAACTACAAAAAATTTGAATAAGAGGAGAATCAATGTTGAGAATAGATGCGCTTTATGTGGCAAAAATGAAGAATCCACACACCACCTCTTGCTACAATGTGGCTACTCAAAAGAATTCTGGTCCATCATCCTCGCTAAGCTCAACCTCCCAAAGCTTCCAACCATCTTCTCTAAATTTTGAGACTCCTAGAGGAACCATTAACAAATTAACAAATAGTTTCTAACGATCGAAAGCCTAATAGGTACAGCGACTTGAAGTCTTTGGAAAGAATGTAATCTCCACATCTTCTACTTCCAAGCTACATTACTGTCAGCAAAGCAAGATAAGCAGCTTCCATCTTTCAGAACTAGATTTCCATTATTTTTGATCATAACATACAGCAAATAGCCACCGAACTCACTCATCTCTCCAGCTTCAATGGTGTGTAAGGCTTTTAGTTCAGTGGGTAGACTATCATGAAAAATGTAAGCTACGAAATGTCTCTTCAGCTGGCACATAGAGGTACCATTGTTCACAAGTTTTCACTACCTATTTTGGAAAATCGATTGTCCTATGGGGCTTTGTGTCCTCTCCACTATGCCTAATGGGACATTCCTATTTAATATGAAACCTTATTTGTAGGTTTGGATAAAAGAATCCAGCAAACCTTGTGTATGCCATTCAAATAGTCATAAACTATTTCCTCTTGATGGAGGAGCCTTTCTTCCTCTTGGATTCTTAAAAAAAAAAAATTAATTTTGAAAAAAAAAAGATACCTCAATCAAATGTTGTACGAGGAAGTTATAGCTTGCAAAATTTTGGATGTGAAATTTATTTTTTGATATGGCATACCCAAAGATATCAAAGCAATCTATAGCTGTAATTTAGTGATCCTTTTGATCTAGTTGAAATAATAAAAATCAACATTGTTTATATATTTATTTTATAATGAATGTTTGAAGCTAATAGAAAATTGATATCTTGGCCAAGAATTCGAAAAATTAAACATGATCTAAATATACCAATTAATTTAAACCAAGAAGATAAATTTGTTAATTACTCATAATCTATAATTAAGAGGATGTGCTACATATGCCAACATCTATTGCATCAACCAAGAATAAAATGTTTGCAAGATGTTTAATACTATTCTGTTTGGCTTATATCATAAGTAAGTTTTTCATAATTTTTTTTTTAAAGAAAACTAAAAACTTGTTTAACATTGATTTTATTTTTTATTTTAATTTAAAAATAGAATCACATAAGTCTCGATAGGTTTGGTCATATTATTTGTATTTTTATGTTAAAATATATTTATTATTTTAGAAAAATAAAAGTAAGAAGTTAATTCTTACTATATCACTATGTCTAGAAACAAAAATTGTCTTTTCCTATTATAGTCACCGACACCATCTCTATCACCCACCATTGCCGCCACTGCAATTGCTAGTGTTTCCATTATGACTATCTCCATCATTATTGTTGTGCCATTAATGCTAGTGTTACCATCTTTGTCATTATCGTTGCCTCTAACATCTTTGTGATTTTCGCTGCTACCACCATTACTACTATCTCTATTGTCTCTACCACCATCATCAAATTTATATTTGAAGATAATTGGCTATACCAAATTATTTATATTTTAAATTTTAGAATAAAAAATAATTTTTATTTAATTTTATAAATAAAATATGAAATTGATCCCAAATAGCATCTATTTTTTTATGTTGATCAGAAAGATGGGATTGGTACAATCATTTTGGTCTGATTAATTTACAAGATGATATTAGTCAAATTATGACATAATATGGTAGCATCAAACCTAGGTGCATAAGAAAAGAGGGAGGATGAAGAAGGTAGGTGGGCAACTATTTGCATGAAGATATGTAGAAAAATATTTGGCAACATTAATAGCAAGAGGAATAGGAAATAGCTAGCTCACTATAAGAAAACTTGCCTTTGGAGGCTTTTGCCTATGGACAAAAATTGGTCGGGATATTCAGTTTTTACCAATAATTATTTTTTCTATCTATATTATTGGCTATAGATTTTATTATCTGTCAATAAAAGATATAAAGTGTCTATAGATATTTTAATTTGTTAGTAAAAGGTTTGTATAATACTAACTATTTTTCTTGTAGGTATATGTTGTAATATACTAATGAATATTTTAAAGCATGGGTAAAAATCTGATTTTGTGCTATGGATTTTGTTTTACAGTTGATGAAGTTTGACTAAGAAAATGTGAAAAATGCTTAACCATTAAGTCAGTCAAACTTTCACTGATTTAGCAGTCGTAGTCATGCATCCAATATTTTCATACTCTCCCTCCACTTCACCACTTAAAGCCGCTCTTTGCTCCTTCCTTTGCCATAGTGGAGTTTCAATCCCCACCAACCTTTACCATCTTCTACACCCCCATCTGCATGTGTCTTGACTAAGGGGAAATGATGACCTTAAGGTCACAAACTATAGATGATAACATGTTATGATCTATACCGAGCCCACAGCAAACTCTTTTGCATTGCAGGAACTTCTTAGTATTTTAGATGAAGACTCGCTTCATTCTTTAAAGATTAAAGTGATTAGCATTCTCCTTCATTTTCTACTTTGTTCTATTATGACCATGTTGTCATTTGTTATGGTTAATTTAGATTTACCTGACTTATAAGACTTCCATGTTATATATAAAGATGTATCAACATAACATTGTAGATCAAATTTGGAATGCTTTTTGAAGTCCAACTTGGTAGCACTAGTGCATGTGAGTAGAACTTGAGGCAAAAGATCATGTATTTGAGATTGTTTAACCCTTTCGCCACCATCAGCTATAAATAATAGCATATCTCAAACAAGGGTGCCAAGATGCTCCACTTGGAGGGGAACAACACCACAAATTCAGTCCTTCATCAAAAAAAAAACACCACAAATTCAGTCTTCTATTTCTGTCTTCTCTAATTGCATTCTCTTCCTTTTCTTTCTTTTCTTTTTTTTTTTTGCTAAGAATTTTTATTTTTCTAATGAGGGTCTGTTATTAGAGAATTAGAATCTCAGAGTTCTAATGCATCACTACCCCATCACCTAGAAGAGATGCATTGGAGTCTCCACACGCTGCTTTTGAGGGTACTAATGTACCACTACCCCATCACCACCAACAGATGCTTCCCCACTTCTTTGACACTAATATGCCCACTTCCACTACCCCATCCACCTTAATCCTCATTAAACTAGGAGCCTGCCACCCAAACCTGCCCATCCACTCTACTCTTCGCATCAGGAAACCAGATTATCTACAATAATACGTTTGTAATCGCACCTCCATTGCTTGGGGCCTATTTACTGCACCCACTGGTTCATCGCTGCAACTCTCAGGCCCTCGTCCTGCTTTTAAGCCATAATACTATCTCTTACTGTATCAACGACTCAAATTTTCTATATCTCACCATGCTTTTCTTTTCTCTTTGGTGTGAGGTTTTATGTTGAACCTAGAACTTATAATGGTACTGTCGAATACAATCATTGGAGGGATGCTACGGCTATAGAGTTGCATACTCTTGAACTAAAGAACACTTCGATCATTGTTTCTACTGCCACCTGGTTAGCATCCCATTAGGTGCAAATGCGTGAATTAACTCAAATGCCGTGTTGATAGCATCACTGCTGAACATAAGGTCGGCATCATATGTAGTCAAAGGATTCACACAACCACTGAAAGCCTCAATATCATGAGATACTAGCTTATAACCCCATGCGATACATGGGATACAATTTTTTTAAAAATAAAATTTAATTTTATTATATCTATTATATATATTTTTAAAAATTAAAATAATTAAAAAAACTATATTTTGTGTATAGCATGCATTATAAGTTATTGGACAAATCTTGTGAAGATTCGATCCTAATTTCACGAAGCTCTTTCTTAAACCCATCACTTCTTACTATTTTTATTTTTAACCATTTTTAAACCCTTCTATCTCTCCTTTCCCTTCTTCTTCGATCCTCTCCTTTAAAAGAAGATATACTTTAAATGCTTGCTTTTAGCATTTTTTTTAATTTGTCACGATTATCCATTTGAATATATGAGTTTGTTTATATTCTTATTTAATTTTATATATTATTTATAATTTTTTTATATATAATTATATTACTATTCTATTAATTTGATTTATCATTTATTTAATAATATTTTTATTATGTAATTATAATATTTAATTATCTGATTCATACCTTATTCATATTTATACTTTTAGTATTTAAGTTATATTTTTATTTATTTAAAATAAATATAAATATATATTTTTGTAACTCATTGATATATATATATATATATATATATATATATTAATATATTGACATCTTATTCATATTTGATTCGATTCGAGTCTTACATCGATCAATGAAAATATTTAAATATAATTTAAAAAATATCCTGAATCATAAAGAGATAGCTATCCTTATTTTTATTCTCAAGATTAAAGATACAAAATAGTATTATTTAAAATGTGGCTAGATGTAGCTAGTGGGATATGGATTAACAGACTATAAAGAGTGAAGTAATAGCTTTTGCTGATCCTGTAGCAAAGTCCTCATATCGTCCCATCATCTGCAATGTAGTATGATTTTAATGTAATAAGCCAATGATTCCGATTTTTATGTGCGGATGCCTGAATTTTTTTTATTTCAATGTAGATTAAAGGCTCTTATGATACATGGTAAAATATTATGGAGATAGGTGTCTTCAAAAATTTTTTCTCTAATCCTTCACTCTTCGACCCTTTTGCCCTTCGCCATTTCCTCATCCTCTCCCTCCTCGGCCGTGACCCCTTATTCGCCGTCTCTGCCACCCCCTTAGGCTCTCTCCTTATCGCCCACGATAGCAAGATCATTGCCTTCGACCCTATCTTTTGCCGCTGCGCTACTGTCCTCACTCGCTTCTTTACTATCAATTTCCTTCTTACCCTTTGCCATTCCCCCGCCACTGCTGGCACCACCGACTTCTCCGACCTCCACCTCTTCGATCTCTCCCACGTGGGCTTCATCACCCACACCCTCCATTGGTCCCCCCTTCCTGCCATCGCCACAGCTTCTGTGAGTTTTTTTCTTTTTTTTTCTCTGATCCTTCCTTCTTCGACCCCTTCACCCTCTGCTGCTCCTTTGCCCTCCCCCTCCTCAGCCGCGATCTCCCATCTGCCATCTTCACTACCCCCTCGGGCTCCCTCGTCATCACCCACGACAACAAGATCATCGTCTTGGACCCCGCTTTTTGCCACCAAGCTACCACCCTCACCCACTTCCCCATCATCGATTCCCTCCTTGCATTCTCTCCTTCCTTTGCCATCATCGGTGCCACCGGCTTCTGCAGCCTCCATCGTCTCGATCTCTCTCATGCTGTCTTCGTTGACCATGCCCTCGACTAATCTCCCTCTCTGTGACCACCACAACCTCTATGAGCATTGTGAGTACGTTGTGATACGGCAAATAAAATTCTCCGCATTATTGCCATATGGCAGATGGAAGCTCTACCAATATAGAGATTTCCATTTTAATACATACATATTAGATTTGCACCATTGCTAAACTAACCCTATCCACCATCCTCCTCTCTCCGTTCCCTTTCTCTATGTGCCATGGTTGCCGAGCTTCGCATTAATCATTGGCAACGTTGGAGCAACAGTTTAACAGACTAGCTATGTTTGGGTAGATCTGGAACTGGTGATCACGATTCTCGGGACTAATAAAATTTTGTAGTAATGGGCTGGTGACTTTGACACAAGGAACTGGCAACTTCTAATGTCATCATTTCTTCGTCAGTTCTTCCTAACTTTTGAGTGGAGGCCCAGCAAACTTAATAATCATGCCCGGGAAAATCGTAGTCCCAGCATGGTAACTTTGACCAAGGTGACTGCTGACTTCTCCCATCAATTGCTGAGCACTTCCTACTACTTTTTGAATTTAGGGTTGGTAGACTTGGTACCTAGGACTGATAAATTTTATATGACACGCTGATAACTTTGACTCAACTTAGTGGCGATTAAAGACATTCTCGGTTGCTCATGACTGCTTGGTAACTGTTTTTTTGGTAAAAGACTTGGCGACCTTTGAGTACAGGACTTCGCAAACTTGGTTCCAGGGGGTGGTAAATATGGAGCAGTAGGCCATCATGCCCTAGGCTAGGGCACAGAAATATCAAATCTTGGATAGGCCTGATCCGAAGACCAACTAAAAAAGAATATAATTTAGACCCAAAATCTGGCCATGATCAGCTCTGTTGGCCATTAATTTTGGCACAAGTGAGTTTTTAGTTTAAATATCATCAATTTATTATCAAATATCAGCAACTCTTGAATAAAGGATTGGCCAACTAGATGTACTCCCGAGCACAGGTGACTTGTAGCTTTGAGCATCATTAGTTGCTCATGACATCTTAGTAAACTTTGAGAACTACTTAATTTCGTATAAATTACTGGTCAATTTGGAGTCGTAGGCTAATAATCCCAACACAAACTGACTAATAACTTCTAACGTACACTTTTAGTTATTTATCATTTCTTGAGTAACTGGATTGTCATGAATGGCAATCTCTGTAAGAGCAACATATTTATTTGAGCAGCAAAATATTGTTGGGTGTAGAGAATCAACAATTTCAGTGCAAGAAGGTAGCCTTGTGCAATTTTGGTATTTATCTTATTTTTTCTCAATGAACATGGTCACACACCAAAGATGACGATCCGTGCTGATAATGAAGTTGGGCATCAATGCTACATAGAACTCAGATGGAAACTTATGATCTGATCTATCAACTCAACTTTTAAATAATATGCTTTAAGCAGGTTTAGGGTTAATATGTATTCGTTTGGATTATAAATAAATCAATCCATTTAGACTCATTTATTGGTTTAGACCTTAGATCTTTTAACTTATTTTGATTTGTTTAATAATTGGATCGAATCATGATATAATCTATTTAATTCGTTTAAGGTCTATTGAATCCGTTTAAAACTTGCTTAATCTATTTTTATCTGATTTAATCCAAATTGCTTAACCTGCTTAACCTATTTAATGTGTTTTTACACCATTTAACCTAACATGCTTAGCCTGCATAAATATATTTAACTTGTTTATTGTGGTCATGGGTCAAAGGGTCGAATGGCTCAGATGGTTGGCTTATGTCTCCACATCCACATACGTGAGGTATTGTCCGCTTTGATTTATGATCATCTTTAGGCTTCAGTGGGCTTTGATCATTTAGAGCCTCACAGTTTTAATCTTTAAAAGACGCCTCACATTGGGAGAGAAGATTCCAATCCATATAAGTCATATTTTCTTTTGACTCATAATCGATGTGAGACTAAAGAAGTCCTCTCTACACCACAATACTGTTAAAAATTATTTTAAGTTGTTTAACCCGATTGACTTGTCAAGTTGAGTTACCCATTTAATAAATAAGTCTGGTTACGATCTAAATTTTTGATCTATTTAATAAAGAAGAAAACGTTTAGGTTGAAAATTTCTCTACCCGCCCAGCATCCGTCCCCATTTAACAGGACTGCCACCTCTACTACAATAAGGCAAGAGGATTAGCGGTCAGGATTGGTGAAAGAGAGGAAACAAAGTGATGACGTCGTGGCAAGCGAGATTATGGTTAAAATTCAATTAGTTCCTCGTTTAGGGACTATTTGGTTCGCAGCTATAACTGAAATTTGAATGAGAATCGAAATGAATTAGAATCAAAATCAGTATTGGAATTGGAATAAAATTTTGAATCCTTAAGGAATAGTAAGGATTGAGTTTTAAGTAAATTGAACCACTATGATTCCATCCAAAATCAAAATCAGAATCAAAATGAGACTCCTTCCAATCAAACGATTAGAATAGCAATCACCTATTTTCATTTCGATTTCAGATCCCAACTTCCCTCAATCAAACACCCTCAGATACTGACGAACGAGTTATCGCTAAAAATGAACCGGATATGAATTAGACATTAGTATGTCCACATTCATACTCATTTATTTTGATGAATTAGATGTAGTTACGAATATTAATTGGATGCAACAATTTGTTTCTATATTTGTTTCAAATAGTAACAGATATACAAATCAGATATTAAAAATATGAAGGTCCACCTCACGAGGAATGGACATAACTGGGGCATGGAAATAGCTGGGCACAGCTTAATTTGGCCCATTAAATCAACCACACCTGGACCTGGCTCTTTTCTCCGTTGTGTAGGTAGCAAGGTGGGAGACTAGGTGGGTGGACTTTGGGTGGCAGCTACCTGCCAAGCCCCTTTTCCTCTACCATCTTTTGACCTGGGGAGTCAAAACAGAACCACTTCTCTCTCCAAGTCTTTTTCTTTCTTTCTTTCTTTACATACATACATACATATGTAATACACACATACACACACAAATATTTGTATTGAGCATGATTTCATTTTCAAGTACGTAACGCAAGATGGCAATGTATGGTGACCACAGGGTGGCGGGCTGAAATAAACGTTAACTTTGGGGTATTATCCTCTGCAAACCTTCCTCGAATCTTAGGCTTTAGTAAAATGAAAAACTTTGTATCTGCCGCTCCAAGTACCATATAATTGCATGATGTATCTTGAAGGGCATACTCAAGATCCACATATCTTGGAAGCAAAATTTATCATAATTTGTACAGAGGAGTAGATTACTCAAGAACTGAAACCGTCCGCTTTTTGCAGGCAAAGCCCACCTTTTGAAAGAATTCTACAGATAGCAGACAATATTCCTCAGATGTGTTGATGTATCTTATGATCCTTCAGCAACGTCAGGTTTGGTCAGCAAAACTTTGGTAATGAAGACCATATAATCATACTCAAAGTAGGGTTACAAATGATGCCTTGTAAGTGCCATTCCCTTAAAAGAGCTTTCTCTTACAAGGCTTTTTCAAAAAGGTTATTTATGGTGAACCTACTGGACTAGCACAAATTTGCAATACATTTGTAGAGATCTAATGCAACCAGCGTTCATACTCTGCAACAACTAATTAAAGAAAGGATACTTATAAATATTTTAAGAAAATCACTAGAGAAAGGCATTAGTTTTAGATTGCAAGTATGTGGGCTGATACAGAATTAAACATAGGACAGTATGATTTATGAGAAGCATTGGGTCTCATTGCACGCTTAATAGCCTAAATCAATTAAAAGAAAGGAACGTCGACAAAGGATATATAGTAACAGACTGCTCGGCTAAGTCTTGCATGTTATTCTTGCATCATTGGATGGAGAGTAAAAGAAAGGGATGCCCATTCAATATCCTTGTTAGTTATTATAGCTTGAAAGCAGTATTCCACCACCAAGACAAGGAAAGACAAATAAGAATATTGGAAACGCAAGGTTTAAATCCAAGCAACAGACTGTTTATATGGCGTTTGGTGACCAGTGGGGCCATGAGGTGCACCTAGTACCAACCAGCCCACTTCCCTTCTCATGTCATCATGGTGACCACTCGAGTAGGACTGAAGCTAAACCCATTGGCTTGTCCTCACAATTCACGTGAGAAGATATGACACATCATTCAAGTGGTGGTTTCTTTTTCGCATTGTAGATATCCATGGGAAGGATGGCCGTTTTCATAGCCGACACAACAATCAAAAACATCATCAGTTGGGCAATTAGTTTTGAGTGAATAAAGAAGAAGTAAGATACTTCCTCTAATTTATTAATTAAAAAAAATTAAAATGAAGGAAGGCGACAGGAGGACAGTGGGATTCCATCCGGTCTCAATATTAAAAAAATTAAAAAATTCTTTATGCATTACATATGGTACAATAAAATTAAGGTAGAGTGTACCGTACTATCTCATTGGACCACATAGTCTCTATTTTTCAATGCCCATTACATACGTGCAGATTCATTTTTAGATTTGAGATTTTGAATGACGAAAATACTCATCTGTTTTGAAAAAATTATGATTTCTTATGGTCTGTTTATGAGAAAAAAACGTCTATAGTCGAGCCGACTGTGGAAGGAATTATAATCAGACCGTCATCGTCTGCCACATGCATATATCAGAACATCCATTAAAAAAGAGACAGTTATGTGATATTTATCTAAACTGTTCAAATATTCCTAGAATTTATCCATCCTCTTTTCTTAGTATTTTAACATGCTCGCGTAAGTGCGCGGGGCCATTCATCTTTTAATGAACGTTTTCGAAGCATATCCGATTATAATTCTTTCTATGATCGGTCCGACTATAGAAGTTTTATTTTATTTATGACATCCTGAGTCTGTTATGATATTCTGAAGATATATTATAATTTTTTGAAAACAGAAAGTCATAAAAAAAATATATATTTTTATTATTGAAAATTCATAATTTTTATAAGAAAAAATTTCTCTAAAAAAGTTACTAAGCAATCCCCAAATACATCACATGAACATTCAGAACTACATGCTTCATGGAGGAACCAAGCTAGATAAGGAATCCAATATCTAATGACTTTCAATCACCTTTTTGGAATAGAGATTCTTCCAAAGATGAGGGGTTGGAAGCATCTTCTAAAGAATAATCATAGAATAATTTAAAATTTTATCCAAAAAAAACTAATCAAAAAATATTATTTTGATTTTTTGATTAATTTTATATAAGTACCCAAGTACTATCTAGTGTATAGCAAATATGAAACTAAACATTCATCTATACAAGTCCTCACTATGGCTAAAATCGGATTGGATACGGTTCAGATACCACCGTATCCATATCCATATCTATTTTTTCTGACGAATATAAATATAGATATGAATATTATTCGGATGCAAAAAATCATATCCATATTTGTTTTAAACAGATACGGATACAATTCGGATATTAAAAGTATGGATATAATTATAGATATTACTTAGATAATTAAACTTTATGACTATAAAATCAAAGATATTACTAAATAGATGATAAATCAAGTTAATAATATGTTTATAGGTTGTATATTTTTTTTTAAATTAATAAGTACTATATAAAATTATATAGAATTATATGTAGATTTGAATATTCGGATATAAATCAGATAATTATCTATCCATATTCATATCTATTTTTCTTTAACAAATATAGATACGGATATTAGTCGGATCTTCAAATTTTTTTCTATATTTGGATTGATTCGGATATGAAAATAGATCCGCATGGATAATATCCATATTACTTTTACCTCTAGTCCTCACATACCCATCTTATTTAAGCCCTATCATCTTCATCTGGCTAAGGATTCAAATCCAATTAAATCCAATCACATACATCATAAATCCAATTTAGACCTACAATACAGTGTCCCATGGTCCTCCACATGGGTGATGGATTAGATTCCTTCTAATATCATTTAGCAGCAATTCAAAATTTTATTCAAAAATAACTAATTAGAAGATATTATTTAAATTTTTTTAAATTTTATATAAAGATCTAAGATCTATATATACTCGCACAAATCCTTACAAATAAAGATGAAGCTTTTTCTTTCCAGAAATCCAGTAGGGCAAATACTAATGACTTTTGAGAGAAAGGTCTGAAATAAGAGTCCAAGGCACATATCTACAAAACAATTGAGAGAAAAATGGCAACCAGATATGAGGTTCAAAACAACTAAAACATATACGCTACATCAACCTCCCTTCTATTTGTTTTAACTAAATATGAGAAAACATTCTATTTTCTTTTCTTTTCTTTTTGTTGCTCTCTCTCTCTCTCTCTCTCTGCATTGTGACATTGTTACTATTTGTTCCACTATTTCGATATTCTTTTATTTTTTTAAGAATAAAATCCCATCTTTAACGATTGAATTTGCGATCAGCATTTTGGCAAAAGTAACCCTACATCTAGGTTCTATCTGTCTGGTCCTCATCCTTTTCTGCTGGCTAGGGTCTCGTGAGGTACTAGATGGCTAAGTAGAGAAATATACTTATTATCTGATAATAGGTGTTACTTCCAGATTCCAATAAGAATTTTCTTTTGCTAACGTTAATATATACATGTAAGTTATGTCATCAGCCTATAGACCTAAGCGTACATTCAGACCATTAGGTCAACGCAATAAGTGTACTAGTTAAACTGCGCTCCACTTGTGAATCTTTAGAAGTATTTGCGTTTCAGAGAGCTTTCCTTGGGAGAGAAGCCAATCAAAAATGGATTTGACTATATCCATAATGCTTAAATTAATAGATCTGAGTAATCATTTTTATGGGGATTAAGAATTGTGTTATATTAATTCTACATATATGGTGGAACATCTGTATTGAAAAACTATATCACCTATTCTAGTTAACAACATGAGGAAGAAAACCTAAAGGTAGAAGGCAAAGATTTTATATTTCTCGAAAAAAAAAAAAAAAAGAAAAGAAGCAAATGTTTTGCTAGTTAGTTTACATCGACATTTTGAAACAAAATTGATTTCAACAATAGAATTACGACGCTGGAAAGTCCAATGTGCCCTACATAAATTGAGAATCTGCCTCACCTATCATGACCTACATATTATAATTAGAAGAAAATTTTTGTGGACTACAATTAATGGTCATAAATACTTCTAGTGCCATATTGGATATCATTAATCATGATAAAATATGAATTATCAACATCACTATTGATATTTTCAACTAATAATATTTCATCCAATCTTACTACTGACTGAATTTCTGGATATTGTAGCCTAGGAATGATAATAAAAACATCTGAAAAATAGAATAGAAAAGCTTGAACTCTGTGACTCCTGACAGCAACTTGATTAGCAGGATTCCTTGTAGCATTGCTACAAACTACTACCAGAAAGGTGAAGGCAACTTTAGACGGTAGCATTATTAAATGCATTTCTTCACTGTCTGATGGAGCTTACCAACACCCTCGAATGGGTACACGTCTAGCTAATTTGGACATCCCATTTTAAGAAGCAAAGCCCCACACCAGGTTAGCAAGATGATCATACCTATGACCATAACTAAAATGTGCCGATCAATTATATAAAGCCTTGCCTATTTTAATTTCCACGGTCAAATCTGAAGTTGTGTCTATTTTCTCAAAAGGCTTTTGAGCAACTTTTATTAGTATGCATCTTCTTTAAGAGCCTACCCTTCTTAAAACTCAAAATAAGTATGTGCATAGGAGCTTCGTTTACTCCTTTCTTTCCTTTTTTTTTCTTCTCTACTTGCTCTTGATTGGAGAAAATCATACGCCTTCTTAATGTACTATCTTATTCTTATATGTTGCATCAACCGAAAAATTCTCATTTTTCAATATAGTTAATGTGTCGTTCACCTTATTATACCTAGATATTTAATTCACCTTGCATGATGTCTTGCTAAAAAACAAACATATATTATCACAATTGCTAATAAGTCAAATGCCAGTAAGACTACTTGATTGCCAAAAGCATTGTAGTTGCATATCCTACTTTAAATTTCTTCAGTAAACAGCATGTACCTACGACATTTCATCTGCTTTGCATCTCAGGCATCTCAATAGTGATACATGCCATTGACACCATCAAGTGGCCTTATCCCTTCCACAGATGGTTGTCCTTTTAGCATTGTTAGATTGTCATAATCTTTTAGTTGTCGTTGTAATATATATATATATATATATATATAGAGAGAGAGAGAGAGAGAGAGAGAGAGAGTGTGGGTGTTTGTTATGCTAATTTTTTTTTTTTTATTTGGTGAAGAGAGTTATGCTAATTTAAAGGGCTAGAAAAGTCCCAACTTCTAGAAAAGTCCCAACTCCTAACATAAATTATTTTAGATATAACCATCTAACTGGGACCCACGCAAGAAAGAGAAAAAGGACTTGGATAAAAACTACGCTGTAATTACTACCATATGTATGTATATATATATATATGATAGGAGGATGGGAAGAACGACAAAAATTCTTTAGCAACTTAAAAACGTAAGTGAAAAAAATCCCTCAAGTGGTGTGCCGTACTCTCATTGCTCCCTTTGTATTTGCATCATGAATTGTGCCAGATAATGAAGCAGCATGAATGATGGGATACAGTTGAGTGACTTGTTTGAATTATTTGACATCAAATTATACGAAAAAGAGGCTCCCCCCCCCCCCCACCCCAAGAGAAGAAGAAAAAAAAAAAAAATGTTGCAACTGTAACACCATATCAAATAGATAATAATTTAATTAAAAATTAAAAATTAATAAAATAATATAAAATATCATCATAAAAATCAATGAAATATAAATAATTAATAAAATATAAATATTTTTATTGAGTTATAATGAATTCGACGTGCTATCACCAATGCAACAAAATTCCCTCCCCCCTCCCTCTAAATCTCTCTCTCTATCCATCCATCTACCTACAAACATACCTACATACATATGTATATATATGCATACACATACATACATACATACATATATATATATATATATATATATATATATATATATATATATATATATATATATACTTACGTATACACCATTGTATCAGCTCCCTTTCCCTGTATTTGCTTCCTCTACGCAATTGTCTACAGCCACCTCTTGCGCCCGTATCTCCTTTTTCTCCCTGCCTTTCTTGTCATCTCATTCCCTGTCTCCCGTTCCAGCTGGCTTGTCCTTGGGCTTTGTGGAAGGGTTAAGCAAGCTCAGCAATATAAATTAAGTACTAACATAAGCGAAGAGGTGGTGGTAGAAGGATAGAAGAAGAGAGGGGCTTCCCTTCCGGTGTCTTCTTCTATTACTGTTGATCCATTGAGAAGGCTCCGAAAGGACAAGCAAAGAAGAGCAATGGCATTCCAAGGGACACAAACGAAATGCACGGCTTGCAGCAAGACGGTTTACCTGGTGGACAAGCTCACAGCTGACAACCGAATCTACCACAAGGCATGCTTTAAATGCCACCACTGCAAGGGGACTCTGAAGGTACCCTCTGTCTCTGCTTCTCTATTTATCCATTTCTTAATAATGTCCGTTATAATTGTTATGGAATTGTTTCCTCCTCTGGTGGGCTATTGATTTATCTCTTTGAAGTTTTCAATGCTATTAGTCACATTTGATTAGTAGTATCTTTGGCTACCTACAGTTCTCAATGCAGTCTCTGCTCAAGCATGGATTGTTTAGAAAAGTTCTTCTCTGTTGTAACTGAAAATGTCTTCTCCTCCCCCTCTGTTTCTGCTGAAGAAAAATATGTTGACAATAATATTTGTACCTCTAGGATCTCCCTTTTTTAAATGATCATCTCTGATGGATATGTTTTTGTAATCTGTATCTTTACTTATGTTCCTTTTGTTTTTGGATTGTTTTAATATTTACTCCATTCAATTCATCTGTATGATGTTGGGTAACCAATGTCTCGTAGTTTTTGTCTACTATGAAATCTCATTTCTTCTGTCACAAACTTTTCCATGTACTCTTATTTCATTGGAGATGGTAGAGATCAAGCCAATACTATAAATCACCTATGAAAGTTTTGAACCTTCAAATTGTTCAACAGCTTATGAGATCAGCTAAGGGGAGTCAAATTGATAGAAAAATCATAGATCGAAACCAAACATTCCACAGCATTTTCACTCTCCCTTTTCCCCACCTTTTCATAAAGAATTTCCATAAAAAGATGTATTTAAAGAGCATTCAATTCCTAGTTAAAAGTAACACAGATCTGCTTTGTCTTTTATAAATTTCTTTGGTAGAAGTCTTTCATAAATTTCAACAGAGAAATGCTTACTTGTGGACTTCATTAACAAAGAATTGCTATAACATGCACCTACAAAGAGACAACCAAAAAATGCACAAATCTGTCACATCCATTATTAAAATTTAAGATTTAAACAAACCATGAAGCAAGCACCTGTATGTGCTGTTGGCTTTCACCTCCACTGACAATTTCTTCTTGCAGCTGGGAAATTATAATTCGTTTGAGGGAGTCTTGTATTGCAGGCCTCATTTTGATCAACTCTTCAAGATGACTGGCAGCCTGGACAAAAGCTTTGAAGGTAATCACTGTTCCACTCATTCCCCCCACCATACTCCTTTCAATTCTGATACTCAAAATCATCTTCGATCATCTTCTTTCAGGGACGCCGAAGATTGTCAAACCAGAAAAACCTGTTATTACTGAGGTACAGAATCAATCAAAGGGCATTTCTAGATAGACCATTAGCATACTGTAAAACCTATAAACTAGTCCTTCCAGACCCCTTAATGCTTCCCTTAAAACATTGGTGATTTGTGGGAAGCAAGGCACAATCACCTTTGAGCTGACAAATTTCTTGACTTATCTCTAAAGCTAGACTGAAGGCTTGCATGTAAATATCTTTGAAAGTTCCTCTTTCTTTTTTTTTTTCTTTGAAAATATATAGTCCACATATTATGTTGTGGATGCTGCTAATCTTTATCTTGGACTACACTAAACAGAAGCCAGCAGCCCACAAAGTCTCAAGTGCATTTGCAGGGACCAGAGAGAAGTGTGTTGGATGCAGGAAGACAGTGTATCCCACAGAGAGGGTAACAACTTTCATTCTAATAGTTCTTAGATTGTGCTAGCAAATATTTGCACAAACTGGTACATATTCCACATGCATCAACTTAGATTGTCAACCATAGATTTGATTTTCTCATGCCAATTTCATGGTACTAGAATATATAATGGGCCATTGAATTTGAAATCTATGTTGTACATCATGATCTAAATTCCCGAATACATAAGAACAATCAATTGTTTTGGTTACTTGCAAGCATGAAATGGATCAAAACATTTGCCATGCTATTGAAAAATTCATCTCTGCAACAAGAAGATGCACCTTTGTGAATGGTCATATGTCACATATATGTAAATTATATATTTCTCAAAAAACTTCCACACTCTCCTTTCCGATATTGTTTTACAGGTTACAGTTAATGGGACTGCATATCACAGGAGCTGCTTCAAATGCACTCATGGAGGATGTGTCATTAGCCCTTCAAATTACATTGCTCACGAGGGAAGGCTGTACTGCAAGCACCACCACATTCAACTGATCAAGGAGAAGGGGAACTACAGCCAACTTGAAACTGACCAAGAGAAGATGGGCAGCGAGGCACCAGCCAGTGCAGGAGAACTGGTGTCATAATTCATGAAGGCAGATGCAGCTATCCTATTTCGCTTCCAGTATGCTTCTTCATCCCTTTCAGAACAGTGATTCGCTGAAGTTTTTAAAATTGTTCAGTTGTCTTTTCATTGGATTTTCCATGCTATCTGCTGGTTTTGAAAGAACTCTGGATGGAATTGGTGTCTGCTTGTAAAATTTCTTATTGGGTTCATATGTAGTCCGGAAATGGTTCTTTTCAGTTTCAAGCTTGAGTGTGCTTTCAGATATAATCTTGTATAATGTCTGGCAACTGGAACTATTCAGAGCTTAAGATTTTTCATATAATTAATCATATTGCTAGGTAGCGAAAAGAGCAGCATTGAAGGTGGAAAAGGACAAACATTCACTTATTTATGGGAAAATCAGAGAATTCCTATGTCAAAAAATATGCCTTCATCGGAGCTTGAATCCAGTGCCCATTTTTAAATCTTGTTGAGATTTGTTTAGAGGCTCTAACTATTTCATTCAAGGGGACTCCTGTTGCATTATTGCCTCAAGAGGCCAGAGAAGCATGAAATTTCAATTGGAACTAAGATGGAAGACATGCTTTTGAAAAATTTCCCAACCATCAGATATGACTGACAAACTACGAGGCCAACTCTACTATCTAATTAAGCAGTGAAGAGGCTGTTGGAATTGATGGGACTGTCTTAAATTTTGTTTAAATTTGTTTAGAGGCTAACTATTTCATTCAAGGGGCCTCTCGTTGCATTATTGTCTCAAGAGGCCAGAGAGGCATGAAATTTCAATAGGAACTAAAATGGAAGGCATGCTTTTGAGAAACTTCCCAAGCATCAGATATGACCGACAAACAACGAGACCAACTCTATCATCTAATTAAGCAGCGAAGAAGCCGTTGGAATTGATGGGACTGTCAGAACTAAAAATAAGTAAAACCAGAATGAAATAAGAAGTCACAACATGTTTAAAGATTCGAGTTCGAGTCCATGAGGGAGAATGCTCAAAGATGAGTTGAACATATGCAGCGGCTTAAGATCAAAGAAACTTGGAGAACTAATCAGGAGGAAACATTGACCAACAAAAAGATAGCAATAGATAATCTGATCAAACTTCTATTTTGAAGGACTGGGTCATGGACAGGAATAAACAGCAAACCAGCTGATTCTCATATTAATAATGATTCTTCAACTTTGATTATTGAGTGCCAGTTGCTTGCCAGGAAAGATTTGTTCCCAGAAGGTGCACATGCATCACCTAGAACACAATAACCGGGCATTGTCAACTCATGGTATAAAATGTACACTCCTGGTTCATACCTCGCAGTGTAGGTGGAGGATCTTCAAAAGTCTGACCAAATGAGAAATTGCTTGATTTTTTATTTAACCTGAACAAGGTAACAAAGCCATGCCAAGAAGCTAAACCACCATTATATCTGCAAAAAATAATAGCAGTACAATTCTTCACAAATTAAAGGATGACAAACTCCCACCTGCGAGTATAGATAAACTAAATGTGAAGTAGAACCGAACAAGAATTTTTTCAGAATACGGATTGAGTTAGCCATGTGGCCGCTGGTAAAAGGACATCAAAAGTGTGTCTTCCCACTTTGCATGTTGACTAGTGATGCATCGAATGAATCATAATTAAAAGGAACTGCAACAGTAATGTATACTTTCATTTATTTAGGCAGTCATGATGACCTCTCAAAGATGGATATCAGATCAGATGGTCTATGCACCTTCTACCAGCATCCACATACAACCAGGACAGATCACACTCTAGCTGTCTTTGCACCAATGGAGATATTTCCTTTCCATTGCTTACACAATGTTCAGAAGAAATTTTTCATTACAAAGTTGAGGTCTCAAATCAGTTCATAATGAAAAGATGCCTGCACTGCTGCCCACTGTGACACTTGGTGCTCAATTTACAAGTATGTGGCATAATACAGAAAAATTAAGATCAAGTCATTCCGTCAGCATGGCCTTTAAATCGTTCAGATGTGCACAAGATGGTTTTATTTGAAAATGCAAACAAAAATCATCAATGCAACTATAGATATTACATACAGAATTAACCATGCTCGATGCTAACTGAGTTTCATCCCGCATCAAGATGAGGAGATCCAGAAGACCACTTGATGCCTAATATTTCTTTTGAACATTTAGAGAAGCTTCCCCTTTTTCATGAGTGGTGAAAAATGATGGTTACTGATGGACAAATTTAAGATAAAAAGGGCATAACGGTGAGGCAAGATAATTGCTAATTTCTGAGATTATTAGGAAGAGAAAATAGATGTAAAAAATATATCATAAGGAAGACAATAAAATGCAATACCTTCTGCAATAAGATCTTAAAGGAGCATTGCATTTCTAATTTGCTAAGGAGAACCAAGATTTCTTGAAACATCACCCACTTTGCATCATCTAACTTCCAAAGAAGGCCACCAAAATAAGAAATAAAAAATAACCAAATCGATTGACAAGCCACCTACTAGAATAATGCAAGCTCGTACTTTACAAGCTTAGTTTCATACTAAAACAAAACATGCATTTGAAATACAATCTCCCTTTGCAATCATGTATATATGATTGCTCCAGCACAATAGTACTTGAATTTTTGTACGAGCTCAAATTATTTGTGTTTATTCGAATCTTAGAATTTCAAGCACCTATATTTCCTACGTACTTGTCACACATGTCAGTTAGCCTTAAGAAGACAAAAAAGTAAAATTTATGACCTTATACACACAGAGAACAATATACCATTGCACATCTATTCAATATTTAAATCATTTCTATTCCACATTTTTATGATAGGAAATACATTTTTCATGACAGATCCTAATAGCTGTAAGTATGTCTTAAAATTTGTAGAAGGTTGGATCATACTTGTACTCCTCAACATAGCTATATCTCTGTTGGTATGTATTTATCATGGCCTCATATGCTTGATGTAGTTTGTCAAAGATTTCAGTATCAGACACAATTATTTAATTGAAAACATAATGAAGCGGATCATGACCTACAGGAGGGTGAAAGAATGCAGAGTACATGCTGACAACTAGAAGCATAGGTCTTGCTGTATCTTAAAATGATCTAGACCATTTGCTATGAGCACATTCAACAAACTAAAAAAAAAATGAAAAAAGAGCCAGTGCACCACAAATTTAGGATGGCCATAACAAGATGCACTTATTCTTCCCAAGAGAATGATGATATCCAGAACATTAGAAATTAACATTGTAAACTAATTCAATATTTCAGAGAAGGCCAAAAGGTCATGCAGATTCACCTAATGACTATCAAAGGCACTAAGGTCAAATCGAGTTAGGTTTCCACCAGCCACTCCCATCACAGCTTACAATGAAAAGCTTAACATATTCCTTTAGAATTTTTGGCAAAGGCAGGCATTAGTCCTAGTACGTCCCACTGATTGTAAGGAAGGTGGTCTATCAGACTTCGCCCAACAATATAAAAGAGTTAATGTCAGTTTAATTTTGGATTCCTGTATTCCTTTTTGTTCAATTCATTAGTGGGGCATGCAAAGGAGAATTTTGCCAGAAAAGTCATGTTTGAGTCTTAAGAGGTTGGTTAATGAGGTTGACTTAGTTCTCGAGTCATGCTGCTATAGGCAAGTTAAGGTATGACAAAACTGAATTAAGAACAGGAGCTCAAAGCTCATATAAACTGTTCCGAAGCTTTTTAAAATTTAAATGAATATTAAATTTTAACCACATTCATTCAAGATTTTGATGTTTGCTCAAACTTTATCGCTGCGAACCTAATGGTTTGATCCTCATAATTAGAAGTTGCTGGTCTTCAGTGTTCACCAACACTTCCTCCATAATAAGACCAATATAATAGACTAAAAACACTCAATCTTGTAATCATAAACCTTATTCCTGGAAATCTAAGCAACAGCATCCCCAATTGTACTGCATGTGCATTTAATTCATAGATAGCAGATAAAGGTTTTCCATTTGCTACAAGCAAAGATTATGTATCAGGCTGACTTGATTTTGGCTAGGGAAGACAATCTTGGAATGTGTACATGCTTTTATATATTTTCTAAAAAAGATGAATGTCAAAAAACCTAATAACAGCTAACTATTAACCAAGGCAAAGAAATGCACTTACACCGCTAAACAAAAGGCACTAAATTTTATGGAGAAAAGAAAAAGGAAAAGTTAAAATGATAATGACCTCATTACTTGTTCATGATTGAAATATCACTTCCATTGACAGCTGATGTCACTATTTATGTAATGAAAAGAAGAAATCAGAATACAAATTGGCAATGTAGCCACCAAAAACTTTTAGGGAACCTTCTTTTTGGGGAACAAGTCGAAAGAGTGGACATTATTGGTGGAGAGGAAGCAACAAATTGGGGTTTCTTAGGATCCATACTATCAGTTTCTGCAATCCAATGCTTACCATTCACATCATGCTTAACAAGATATGAACCTGAAGAACTAACCATCTATTCACAAATTCTAAGAAAATCATTTATTTAAATATAATAACACTTACACTGCCAAGTCATACAGTTATGACTTATTTGATATTCTACATGCGACAAATATAACAAGCATTATACAATAGAACGGTTGCAGCAATGCTCTACAGTATCAAGAAGATGCCCATTTGAAGTGATGTGCTTCAGGTCAATGATAAAGTGGTTCCGAAGAAATCCGAACCCGAAAGTCCCATCCTCATACTCCCATATCCTACCCTCCCCATTTCCTGGATCACCAGAAGAACCATATAGGCCTGGAATCACCAGTTCATAACTAGAGTTGATACAGAGAATTCGTGAGACCACTTCCCTGTCCAAGTTGCTCCAATTTGAAGCCACCGAGCATATGTGCTTGCGGCTACCATACAGATCCTGTTCCTCTTTAGAAAATGGGGCCTCAAGAAATGTAGTGTTAGAAGTCCTGAAAACAGGGGAATAAGCAGAGAATAGCTCCCCTGCATCGCCAACTCGTCTACAAGTTATTCCACCGGCATCATTATATGCAACTAGGTAAAATTTCAGGAGATTGTCGTCACAAATCCCCTACAGGAAGAAGTGTGGTTTAAGAAATTGTTCAAGAAATTGTTCATTTGCAAGAGCGATGAACACAAGATCTAGGCATAATGCATGCTACAAACTCAAATATTACCAAAGAACGGATTTTTCCAACAGGGAAAGAAAAACAAGCACCTTCCATAAACCTTGCAAAGGCCGTGATGGAGTGGGTTGATAGTTGGCAATCTTGACGAAATGCTCAGTTTCCCATAGTCTCCTCCTCCCAAGCTTCTCCCTTTCCTTCTTCCTCTGCCTTCTGGAATCCTTGTCGCCGCCCGGGCTCGTCCGATTAGCGAAGTACTGATAGATTTCCGACATCAACCGGTCCAGCGGCAACGTACTCTCTATCTCCGCCAACTCATCCGAAACCCCCGAATCACCGCCGCAAGCCTCATAAAAGCACCGGCTCTCCTCCACTACAAAATGGTTGTAGCCCACAAAGCTAACGCTCACTGGCACCAAATCGGAATCCGATGATGACGATCCAGAAGCCGAGGTCAAGAATTCGCCCGGCGACTCGAATCGGCATCCCGGATGGAGGAAGCTGACGGGATCGCCGTGGGCGGACAGGCCCAGCCAGATGAAGGGAACCTTGAGGACTCCGTGGGAGCCCAGCTCGGCGGAGGGGGAAACGCGGGATCCGGTGATGTAGGAGGGGCCCCATTCGAAGAAGAGGAGGGGAGGGGTGCCGGGGGTGCCGTGGCCGATATGGCGCCAAAAGCCGATGAGGGCCTCCCAGCGGTTGAGGGCGCGGTAGAGGCGGGCGTAGGGGATGCGGGCGCCACCGGAGGCCCAGGAGCGGATGAGGGTTTTGCAGCCCCAGCGGCGGTGGCACATGGCGTGCCAGACGGGGCTATCGGAGGCGGAGCCGCTGCAGAGGGCGGCGAACTGGCGGGAGGTGCAGGCGAAGGCGGAGACCTCGGCAGGTGAGAGAAAGGAAAGCACGTGCAGCTGCACGTCCTCCGGGAAGTCGGAGAACGAGGGCGGCGACTCCATTGCTAGGGCTAGGCTCAGGTTTCCGGCGATGCGAAATGGAGGCGACAGAAACAGAAATAGTGACGTTGACGCGTCTTGGCTTGCAGCGCTGCGACCGCCTAGAGCGAGAGAGAACGAGCTCATTACCTAAATAATTTTTAAAAAAATATTATTTATCAAAATAATATAATTTTTAATTTATTTATAAAAAAAATATAATCTTATGAAGCGTAACATAACCTCTACGTCCTCTATGTTGACATTCAAAAAAAAAAAAAAATTAAAATTGTTATTTAAAAAATATAATCATCTGGAACGATGTTATTAAAACCACCGCATCAAACGATAGTTTTAAATTTTTTTTTAAAAAATAAATAATAAATAAATAATAAAAATTATAAATTTAAATTTATAAAAAAATATAAATTTTGATTTTGATTCAAATAAAAATCATTATTTCAAATTAATTTCTCTAAAAATATTTCAAAAAAATCTAAAAAAATAAAAAAATATCATAAAAATGAAAAAAAAATAATAATAAATTAAAAAATGATAAAAATTATAAATTATAAAAAAAATAAAAATTTTAATTTGAATTCAAAAAAATTTTTCGTTTCAAATTACTTTTTCTATTTCAAATTAATTTTTTAATAAAATATTTAAAAAAAGTACCTAAAAAAATAGCATAGAAGAATGAAAAAATGAAAAAAAAATTAAAATTAAAATTTTAAATTTTAAAAGAAATAAAAATTTTAATTTAAATTCAAAAAAAGAAATCACCGTTTCAAATTACTTTCTCATTGCAAATTAATTTTTTAATAAAATATCTCAAATGAGATAAAAAACATCAAAAAAATATCATAAAAAATAAAAAAAATAAAAAAAAATAAAAATTATATTTTTTAACTTTAAAAAATAAAAATTTTAATCTTAATTCAAATAAAAATTATCATTTCAAATTACTATCCCCATTTCAAATTTATTTTTTTAAAATATCACAAAAAAAACCTCAAAAAAATTAAAAAAATTAAAAAATACTATAAAAAAGAAAAAAATAGAAAAAAATAAAAATTATAATTTTAAATTTAAAAAATAAAAATTTTAATTTTAATTCAAATAAAAATCATCATTTCAAATTACTATCCCCATTTCAAATTAATTTTTTTAAAAAAATATCTCAAAAAAAATACCTCAAAAAAAATTAAGAAATAAAAAATATCATAAAAAATAAAAAAAATAAAAAAAATAGCAAAAAAATAAAAAATATAATTTAAAATTTTAAAAATATAAAATTTTAATTTTAATTCAAATAAATATCTAAAAAATATCTAAAAAAATTAAAAAATATCACACGAAATGACGTATTTAAAAATGCCATCTCCCATGGCGTTTTACCAGGTTAAGACCCCAAAAAAAAAAAGCAAAACTCATCTTGGCGGCGAGCTCTTCCCTCCGACGTCTTCCTTCTCCTCTCCAGCGGCACGGCGGCGAACTCCGACGACGGCGGTGAGCTCTCTCTTCTCTCTTTCCTCTTTCTCTCTCTCTCCCTCTTCTCTCCTTTTCCTTCGCCCGTTGGCAACACCCAGCTGGCGGCGGACGCGTGCGCCCCCCATGTCGTTGGTGTTGGGAATAGTGTCCTAAAGCCAATCGTCAGCCTGTTGACGGTTGTGCTCCTTTTTGTATTAGTATATGAATTATAAATAAATAAAAGTTATTTTGATATTTTTCATCACAAATTATTTCATCTTTTAATAAACTCTTGTATTGTGGTGAAGTCCTTAAGACTATTTAGACTCGATAAAGAAGGATTTCTCGCTTAGTCCTTAAACCTGTTCGCGACCAAATGATATGTTGTTACCAAGGATGATAACGTTTATCAAGCATAGGTCATTGTATGCCATATGGGTTGGTTGTCCTCTTAACCAAGGAGTGTGGAGACATTGGTATGGCATACAGGTGAGATGTAAGGGTACATCTGCACTGAACGTGATCGACTCCGGAGCTTTTTCTGCTATCAAGATTTGCTCCGATGGGATATGAGTATAATTGTCCCTCCGACCTGAAACCGTCACGGTGACTTGCAAGCAACTCACTGCACTTAGGCACTGGACTACCTAAATTTCTAATTCAGTGATGGAAGGCTGCTGGGTGTAGTCAAGTACTTGACTTGTCGGTGCGTGTGTCAAGATGGGATTGACCACTCCAGTTCAGGAGCTGTGTACGGTCGTGTTTTAATTTAGCAAAATCTTGGCCAGGGTAGTCCTAGTGAGGAGTCACAGGACTGATTGAGTAGAGCACGATTTGGATGATCTAATCAGGGTTGACAGTTTAACCCTGAGTCATTCTAAACACAGGGGTCAAAAGGATGAATTATACAATAACTATATTCACGTAGGTTCTGAGTGTTGCGATTGTGACTA
Source organism: Elaeis guineensis (assembly GCF_000442705.2). Taxonomy (NCBI): domain Eukaryota; kingdom Viridiplantae; phylum Streptophyta; class Magnoliopsida; order Arecales; family Arecaceae; genus Elaeis; species Elaeis guineensis. The sequence goes on along the minus strand of NC_026005.2, from coordinate 62,416,694 downwards.
TTCGACCTATCCGAACGTCGGCTACCATTGCTAGATGGTCACTTCGATTAGTACAGGAATTGGTTCTTGTGCTACCGGCTTGGTTCGAACCTACGGGGTCACACACATTAGAGGTTCTTATCTGATCTGATGGCTGGTGAAGAGTCCCACTGGACTGGGACTCTTCGACCAAGAGTCCTAATGCTCGGAGACTCTGAGTCTTACGTGTCTGGAACTCTGTGATCAAGAATCAGGATTCTCTGATCACAAGTTCCACACATTTTGGGTACCAGGGTCAAGAGTCCCATTGGTTTGGGACTCTTCGATCAAGGTTTCATATCGATGGACTTTGATGCCCGATTGCCCATCAGATTTGGACTCAGTATTTAATTAGTGATTTGATCGTTAATTAACTCAATTTGATTGAGTAATTATTTTTGGATCAAGTCTAATTGACTTGGATTCAGTTAGGTTTGACCCGATTAGGTTAAGAGTTGACCTAATCGCCGAGGTGGTTTGATCCCTGATCTGATCAGGGGTTGGGCTTAGTCAATTCCTGATTTGATTAGGATTTTATTGAGCCTAATTAAGCCTAATTATGTTGGATTTAACTTAGTCTAATTGTGCCTAACCTATTTTAATAAAGTTGGTTCAATTAGATTGGTTTAAAATTTCAAACTACCTTTGACTTATCTCCCTGTGCCACCTCACCCACCTACGCCTATTTGAATTCATGAGAAACAAGTTCTCGTGAATTTTTTCCCACACAGAAACCTTCCCACGTCCCTCCTTTGTGCGCCATTTGAATGGATAAAGATTGATTAGTTGGCCATTCAAATTCAAATGATGTTTGAATTTGAATGAGCAACTAATCCCATGCGCCAGCTTATCCACTTGTGCGTCATTTGCTCTACACGAGAAAAAGTTTCTCGTGTAAACTCTCCACGCACAAAGAATCCCACACCCCTCGCTTCTCACACCTTGAGTGGATAAGGATAGGTTGGTTGGCATTTGAATTCAAATTCGATTTGAATTCAACTGAGCAACCACCTAGCTTTATCCTCTCACGCGGTAAAAATACGGTAAAAATGTGGTCTTGCAACATTTTAAAAGGGATGAGAAGGTGGGGCATGCAAAAATCTGATCAGAGAGAGAAGGGTGGCGTGAGAAAGCTTTCCTGCATGAGAAAAGAAAAAAAAAGGAGAGAAAAGAAAGAAACAGAGTGGGCGTAAGTTTCTTCGGTGAGTACCCTAGGGTTTTGGCCTAGGATTCGGGAAGTGAGAAGGTGAGCTACGAGTATTGTGAGCCCACCAAACTTTAGGAAGTACTTCATCAACCTCTCAAGTATATCTGCTGATGATCTGAAGCATCCGAAGAGTCGGCAGATCAAGATCGAAGGAGTTCGATCAACATCGGCCGTCAAAAGGGTTCTGCGATGAACTAGTATTCGTGAGGAGCCGATCAGACCGAGAGCTTCGTATGGACGATCTGTAGAGGTCAGACACACTGTGTGGCTACATTACGATGATCAGACCCTTTCAATGTTGATCAGATTACGACGATCAACTATCCGCACAAAGATAATGTGTTCTGAACACATAACAGTAAAATATTTACTGTAGAAGTTTAAATTTTAAATTTAAATACATGCTATATATATCATATTTAGATCCTTATGTAGGGTTAATACATGTTAATTAATTAGATTAATTAATAATTTTTACTATAAAATTATAATTTTGAAAAGTTTTAAAATTACTATTTTACCCCTGCACTGAAATTCTCACAAATGGTATCAGAGCAAGGTTCTAAAATATGATATATATTTGCATGCGTAGATTAAGTTGTAATCTAAAAGTTTAAATTTGAAATTTGAAATTTAAAATTTGAATTTTGAATTTTAAAATTTGTTCGAAATTCAAAATCTAAAAATTTGAAATTCAAAATTTGAATTTTGAATTTTAAAATTTGAAATTCGAAATTCAAAAATTTGAAATTTAAAATTTGAAATTTAAAATTTATTTAAAATTTCAAATTTGAAATTTAAAATTTGAAATTTGAAATTCAAAAATTTGAAATTTGAAATTTAAAATTTGTTTGAAATTTGAAATTAAAAATTTGAAATTTAAAATTTAAAATTTAAAATTTGAAATTGGTATATTTAGATATACTTTATCCAAGTAGTAAGTAGTCTAATTGGGTTAGTTGCCATGGTCGTCCGATCATAGGAGAAAAGTAGGATTTAAATGCCCTCTCCTTCCATTCGATGGGGTTCTCCTATGGCGGTAGGGATACCGCTGTAATTATATCCCATGCAGATGAAGCAGCGAAAGGACTTAATTGTAAATGTTCAATTATAAAATTTATCATGAATGTGTTAGATTAGATCTAAAAGAATATTCATGATTTATTTTGATTGAGTTATTTTCTGTTATGTAATTAGCAATAGGATTGCTGTTTATGAAATGTGCTGATCCATTTGTGAAATGAGTCAACACATTTGGTGAACAGAAAATAAAACCTTTCAAATTTAAAAATTATTTTCAAAATGCCAAACCCTGACCCATCAACCCAAATACTTAATTAACAGAATTAAGTATTGTCAGGTTGGTCTAGAATTGTGAATTAAGACCTAAGACAATTGCATAAACTTGTAGGTCAATGGGTTAGATGAATTGATCCATAGTTGGATTAGACCTAAGGTTAGCTTAAAGAAATAGAATAAATTAGAGTAATTGATCAAATCTAATCAAAAGTTGAATTAGATTAGGTCAAGGACACTCTAGACTCAACTCCAATAGTTGTAGTTGAATGGGTCCATGTCTTTAACTAGACCAAAATGGACTTAATTCATGGCTATGCGGTGAAACCCTATTTACTAAGTTGATCAAATTAAAACTAATGAATCGGTTCGTGTCTAAGGTAAGTTCGACAGTCTGACCAATGGTTTTTAAGTGGAAGCTACTCGCATTGATTCGATCTCTGACGAGTTAATGGCATATCCTCACCACTGATCTCACTTACCTGGCCAACCTGGTGAGTTAGGTTTTGATTAGATCACTTGGTGATTAGGGCTCACCCATATTATTAGGTAAATCAGTGTGACTGATTTAGGTGCTCCTAATGCCGGCTATAATTAAATCTTTTTTAATCTGACTTGGTGAAGTCAGTAGGAGGATTGAAATTGACTGGTTAATTTTTTCTCTCTTATCTTTTAATAAAAAATTCTCAAAAATTATTAGGTCCCTAAAATGATTAAGTTATAATGATAACTAAGTCATAGCCTCCCATTAAGTGAGTGATAATAAGTCCATTAGTTTAATAATCACTGGAGGCCCAAAGGCCTGGTGCTTATTGACTAATGGAATTATCATTCATAGTATGATAATTTGGTTGAGTCTTTCTGATGGTGGTCAGGTTGACCGGCCAAAGTCGAGCCTGATCATTTATTGGTCAGATTCACCAAATCAAGTCATGTTAATGATTGGACCTAACCAGATCTTTTCAGTGAAGGCCAAAGCCTACTGATTGGGTTCTGGGGCAAAATAAATTACTAGAAGTTGTTTAGAGAAACAACTGGTTATGAACCTACCCATAGATGCACATGAGTTGACCAACTAAAGTTGGGCTCGTGTGTGGTCTGTGTGGATTCTAGTACCCACTAAGAAATTAAAGTAATTTCTCGAATTGGAGGTTGAGGCTACCAGTTCGTATAAATATTGGGAGAAATTTTAGACTAAAGTCTAAGTTTTTAGTATTAATAATTTATGTACTAATAAAGGTCTGATTTTTCTTTATACAGCTATGGCCACTACCCTGTCACTCTGGTCATTATTAGATAATGACAAGCTCATGGGATCTAATTTTGATAGCTGGTATCAAAAATTGAAAATCGTCCTTGAACATGAGCGGATCCTTTATGTAGTAATGGATCCGGCACCTGAGGAGCCAGCCTCGAACGCTAGAGGGACGGTCTAAGACACTTACCAGAAGTGGATCAATGACCGCACCACCGTTCGGTGCATAATGCTGGCGGCAATGAATGATGAGTTCAGCCGTAGGTTCGAGAATGCCCAGCCGTAAGAGATGCTTCAAATGTTGAACGACTCCTTTGGCATGCCTGACGACGTTGAAAGGCACAAAACTAGTTGTGCCATTTTTAATGCTCGGATGAGGGATGGGGCCTCAGTCATCGATCATGTACTGTACATGATCGAAATGATTGAGCGCCTAAGTAAACTGAGCTTTTCCTTGCACGAGTAGCTCAGTAAGGATACGATCCTTAATTCTTTGCCCAAGTCCTTCCTTCCCTTCCTTACTCATTTTCGGATGACAAAGCCTACAGTAAACTACCATGACTTGTTGGGGTTGCTACAGAACTTTGAGAAGGACCACCAGCTCTATAAAAAGTCGGTGAATGTTGTGGGAGGGTCTTCTTCTGATCGTCGACCCTTTGAAAAAGGGAAGAAGAACAAGAAGAAGAAGAATAAGAAGGTGCAGCCGCATGCTGGGACGTATGCACAGGGTCAGACCAAGAAGCGTAAGCCCGACCAGAGCCAGGCGGAGTGCTTCTTTTGCAAGAAGCAGGGGCACTGAAAGAAGAACTGTCCTCTATACATTGCCTATCTGGATCCGAACAGGCCGAAGAAGAAGTAAGGTAATTATATGATAACACCTTGTAACTTTTTTATTTGTGACACTACTGTCTGGGTATTAGATATCAGAAGCCCTTATCATATCTGTAATTCGATGCAGGATTTGCAGATCAGTAGGAGATTTGATGAAGAAGAGAGGTTCCTGAACGTTGGAGATAGAAGCAAAGTTCCAGTTCTAGCTTTAGGAATCATGAACCTTGTAATCAACTCTCGTAATGTAATTCTGAGTGAACGTCACTATTGTCCAAGTTTTTTATTAAATATTATTTCTGTAGGCCTTTTGGCCATGTATAGTTATAAATTTTTAATAAAAGAAAATGTTTGCAATGTCATTTTGAATGGTGTTATAATGTTTGTTGGACAACTAAATAATGAAATTTACTTCCTATCACAGCCTATTAATGTGGTTCAAACCTCCGGTAAATGCTCTAGAATAGATAATATGTTAGAACTCTACCTTTAGCACTGTAGGCTAGGTCATATCAATAAAAATAGGATAAACAGGTTGGCTCAAGAAGAAATTTTTGAAGTTGGTGATTATGAATCACTTCCAACCTGTGAGTCCTATCTTCTTGGGAAGATGATCAAGTCACCTTTTACTGAAAAAGGTGAGCGAGCCAGTGAACTCTTGGATCTGATATATTCTGATGTATGTGGACCCATGAGCTCAAGTGCAAGAGATGGATATTTCTACTTTATAACTTTCACAGACGACTTATCGAGGTATGGGTATGTCTACTTAATGAAGCATAAGTCAGAGTCATTTGAAATGTTCAAACTATTCTGAAATGAGGTAGAAAAATAAACTGAAAAGTGTATTAAAACTCTTCGATCTGATCGAGGAGGTGAATACCTTTTCAATGAGTTTCTGACATATCTTGGGGAGAATGGGATTCTCTCTCAGTGGACTTCTCCTGGAACACCACAGCATAATGGTGTGTCTGAAAAGAGGAATCGGACTTTGTTGGACATGGTTCGATCCATGATGGAGTTTGCTGGTCTGCCGATCTCTCTCTGGGGATATACGCTCGAATCGGTTTGTTACCTTCTAAACAGGGTTCCGAGTAAGTCTGTAACCAAAATGCCATATGAGATATGGATAGGACATAAGTCAGTACTCTCGCACCTTAGAGTTTGGGGGTGTCCGGCTTATGTTAAACGTTTAATTACGGATAAGCTTGGATCTAGGTCTGACAAGTATTATTTCATAGGGTACCCAAAAGAGATCAAAGGGTATTATTTCTACCTTGCTGATGAGCAAAAGGTGTTTGTCAGTCTTAAGATAATCTTTCTGAAAAAGGAGTTCTTTGGTGAAGGGACTGTTGCCTCTAAGGTCGAACTTGAGGAAATTCGACAAGTGAAAAAATTGACACAAGTTGCTGAACCTGAATCGGATTTGGTTAGATCAGATCTAGAGCCCATTGTTATTGCACCCTTAAGGCGGTCTGGTAGAGTACCACGTCAACCGGACAGATACTATGGTTTCTTGATCCGGGATGGCGATCCTGTCGAACTTGATGAAAATGATGAGGATCCGATCACCTACATGGATGCAATGCAGAGACCTGACTCTGAGAAATGGCTAGAGGCCATGAAATCTGAAATGGAGTCCATGAAGGTCAATGATGTGTGGATATTGGTTGACCCATCCGAAGGAGTAAAATCCATAGGGTGTAAGTGGGTCTTCAGGAGGAAGAGGGGCGCAGACGGAAAGGTAAAGACCTATAAAGTCCATCTGGTTGCCAAAGGATATCGTCAACGTTATGGTATAGACTATGACGAGATATTTTCTCCTGTGGCAATGCTCAAATCCATTCGAATTATGCTTGCGATAACTGCCCATCTGGATTATGAAATCTGGCAGATGGATGTGAAAACAGCTTTCCTAAATGGAGAGCTGGACGAAGAGGTGTATATGATACAACCTGAAGGATTCACATCCACAGATGAGTCTAAGGTGTGCAGGCTACAGAGGTCCATTTATGGACTTAAACAGGCATCCCGGAGTTGGAACATATATTTTGATAGGACGATCAAGACGTATGGCTTCGTTAAGAACGGAGAAGAGCCCTGCATTTATAAGTGGGCTAATGGTCCAGTAGTGGTATTTCTTGTATTGTATGTGGATGATATTCTCTTAATCAAAAATGATGTCCATGCATTACAAGGAATAAAGATTTGACTGTCGTCACAGTTCTCCATGAAAGATCTGAGAGAAGCTTCCTACATCCTAGGGATGAGGATCTATAGGGATAGATCTAAAAGGTTGCTTGGCTTATCCCAGTCCACGTACATTGATACTATGCTGAAGAAGTTCAGCATGGAGAATTCCAAGAAAGGCTATCTACCGATAAGCCATAAAATTTCTCTCTCGAAGAGGGATTGTCCGACAACACCTCAAGAGAGAGAGCGTATGGATAGAATTTCATATGCTTCGACAGTGGGATCTATCATGTACGCCATGACATGTATATGACCAGATATGGCATACTCACTAGGATAGTGAGTAGATACCAATCTGATCCAGAGGAGAATCACTGAAAGGTTGTTAAAACCATCCTGAAGTATTTAAGAAATACTAAGGACCAGTGACTTGTTTATGGTGAATCGAACTTGAGACTTATAGGATTTACAGACTCTAGTTTCTAGTCTGATCACGATGACAGCAAGAGTATGTCAGAATTTATTTTTACCCTTAATGGTGGGGCTGTCTACTGGAAGAGTTCCAAGCAGCACATTGTGGCTGATTCAGTTTGTGAGGTAGAGTATGTCGCTGCATCAGATACTGTCGAAGAAGCGGTGTGGCTGAGAAAATTTATCACCAAGCTCAGAGTAGCACCCTCCCTTGTTGGTCCAGTTCTGCTCTATTGTGACAGCTCTGGAGCCATTGCTCAAGCGAAGAAATCGAAGGCACACTAGCAGACGAAGCATATTCTGTACTGCTACCATCTCATCCGAAAAATTATGGATCGAGGTGATATCGACCTTCAGAAGATCGATGAAAGGAGAACCTGGCTGACCCATTCACTAAAGCCATTGCGGTGAAGGAGTTCGACGACTTCAAGTCAAGATGGGTATTAGATACTGCACCGATTGGCTTTAGGCCAAGTGAGAGATTGTTGGGAATAGTGTCCCAAAGCCAATCGTCAGCCTGTTGATGATTGTGCTCTTTTTTGTATTAGTATATAAATTATAAATAAATAAAAATTATTTTGATATTTTTCATCACAAATTATTTCATCTTCTAATGAACTCCTGTGTTGTGGTGAAGTCCTTAGGACTATTTAGACTCGACAAAGGAGGATTTGTCGTTTAGTCCTTAAACCTGTTCGCGATCAAATGATATATTGTTACCAAGGACGACAATGTTTATCAAGCATAGATCGTTGTGTGCCATATGGATTGGTTGTCCTCTTAACCAAGGAGTGTAGAGACACTGATATGGCATACAAGTGAGATGTAAAGGTACATCTGCACTGAACGTGACCAACTCAGGAGCTTTTTTTCGCTGTCAAATTTGCTCCAATGGGATATGGGTATAACTATCCTTCCGATCTGAGATCACCATGGTGACTTGCAAGCAACTCACTGCACTTAGGCACTGGACTACCTGAATTTCTAATTCAGTGACGGAAGGCTGCTGGGTGTAGTCAAGTACTTGATTTGTCGGTGCATGTGTCAAGATGGGATTGACCACTCCAGTTCAGGAGCTGTGTACAGTCGTGTTTCAATTTAGCAAAATCTTGACCAGGATAGTCTAGTGAGGAGTCACAGGACTGATTGAGTTGAGCACGATTCGGATGATCTAATCAGGGTTGACAGTTTAATCCTGAGTCGTACTAAACACAGGGGTCAAAAGGATGAATTATACAATAACCATATTCACATAGGTTCTGAGTGTTGCGATTGCGACTATTCGACCTATCCGAACGTCGGGTACCATTGCTAGATGGTCACTTCGATTAGTACAAGAATTGGTTCCTGTTGCTACCGGCTTGGTTCAAACCTGCGGGGTCACACACATTAGAGGTTCCTATCTGATCTGATAGCTGGTGAAGAGTCGCACTGGACTGGGACTCTTCGACCAAGAAGTCCTAATGCTTGGGGACTCTGAGTCCTACGTATCTAAGACTTTGTGATCAAGAATCAGGATTCTCTGATCACAAGTTCCACACATTGTGGGGTACCGGGGGTCAAGAGTCCCATTGGTTTGGGACTCTTCGATCAAGGTTTCATATGATGGGACTTTGATGTCCGATTGCCCATCGAATTTGGACTCAGTATTTATGAGAGGTTTTAATTAGTGATTTGATCGCTAATTAACTCAATTTGATTGAGTAATTATTTTTGGATCAATTCCAATTGAATTGGATTCAGTTGGGTTTGATCCGATTAGGTTAAGAGTTGACCTAATCGCCGAGGTGGTTTGGTCCCTGATCTGATCAGGG